>NC_072896.1:101575075-101878106 GCF_027943255.1 Anastrepha obliqua | reverse complement strand
ACGGCAATTTTGCTTATTTACGGTTCCGTTCAAGGAGAAATGGGCCTCATCACTCATAATGATTTGATGCCAAAAATCCTCATCAGTTTGGGCCATTCGGACGACAAAATTGGCATATTCCAAGCGACGAGGCTTATCGGCCGGCAAAAGTTGTTGATTTAGTTGTATTTTGTACGGGAATATCCCCAAATCCAAACGAATGATACGTCGTAGAGTGGTCCGAGGGATGTCCAACTGAGCAGAACGACGATTACCTGACGTTCGCGGCGATGACTCGATACTGGCTCGTACGGCCGCGATATTTTCGTTAGATCGTCTTGGCCGCTTTTTATTTGGACGTCGGGTATTAGCCACAGTGCCGGAAGACAAAAATCTTTTGTGCATTTGCTTGATTGCGTTCTTTGACGGCGCACTTTTCACTTTATTTTTTTTTCTCCACGCACGTTGCGTTTTTACAATCGAGAAGGAATTTTGAATGTACAGCTGAACAATTTCAGCGCGTTCTATTGGGGTGTACTGTTTCATGGTATAAATCTCCTTCGACTGACGCTTCCAACGCGGTATGTCATTAGCTGATCTGAAATTACAGTAAAAAGTTATAGGGTTACTCAATGGGTCAGTTTAATATGGCCAACCCGTATAATTGGCGCATACACCCTTTTTGGGTGTTTGGCCGAGCTCCTCCTCCTATTTGTAGCGTGCGTCTTGATGTTGTTCCACAAATGGATGGACCTACAATTTCAAGCCGACTCCGAAAGACAGATATTTTTTATGAGGAGCTTTTTCATGGTAGAAATACACTCGGAGGTTTGCTATTGCCTACCGAGGGGCGACCGCTATTAGAAAAAACTTTTTCTTAATTTTGATCTTTCACTGAGATTCGAACCGACGTTCTCTCTGAATTCCGAATGGTAGTCATGCATAATTGATTGGACTCATTTTTAACCATTCGGCTTAGTGAAAAATTAGTCCAATCAATTATGCATCAAGTCCAATCAATCATGCCCATGCTCTTCACTAGAGTTCATTGGAATTTGGAAGCTCTGAGTTTATATTGTGATCAATTTAGCTTAAGAAGGGAAATAAATATTTTGCACAAATTAAGCTCCGAAGCTTTTCCAAAAGCCCCTCATTTTTGTCTCTATTCTCATCTATAATTCTTCTCTAACCACAAATACGACACCAAATTGGGACTTCTTTACAGAGTATTTGTAGTAAACTTTCCAAGGTACTCAACGGCTCTTGGCGGACAGATTCTGCATTTCTCAGTGAACTCTTAGACCCAATCGGGTAGGTTACCACATTTTGTACAAAAATTTCTCCGTTTGCTTGTGCGTAAAATCGTGGACACAAAAGTCGAGATTGAGCATAGCCTCAAAACTGTAATCCAGACACACTACGAGTTTAATGTTGCTTTCGATCGCACGAAAAATATTTGACTATAAATCTCGGTATGTGAAAAATAATGACTTGTGAAATATCGTAAGCTTCATTAGTGCTGGAAATAATCTTTCCGAGTTGTTTGAAACCAAATGAAGTTTGTCACAGCACAATTCCTCAATGTGTGACTTTCTTAACTTGAGGTATGTATATAGGATTATTTGTGGTACCCTGCCCTTATCAGATCACATTTCCAAACAAAATAAACAAGCGAAACGAATAGACTTGGTTGTGAAGCAAGACAAGACAACGTGCCAGCTGGCAAATAGCGATCTCGCTTATTGCCATCCAGGGCACTATTGAAATTTACGACATTCCGTGAACCAGAATTAACATCGATAAAAAACCCAGGTAATTGGGAAGTAAAGCCATCTTTCGATGGAAAAAACCACACTTTACAAGGTTTTCATTGCCCGCCCTTTGTTTGTATATCGCAGAAGCTTGGACGACGACAACATCCAATAAGAACAGCCTTGGAGTGTTCGAGAGAAAGATTTATGAACATTTGCACGTAAGCGTGAGCTAATATCGAGGCGATGAAACGTTGAGCTGCATAAGCCTTACGGCAAGGTCAATATAATTCCAACATAATGCTAGATATTTACTCTCCGGCTCCGTTGGCTAGTTTATATATATATATAATTGGCGCGTACACCCTTTTTGGGTGTTTGGCCGAGCTCCTCCTCATATTTGAGGCGTGCGTCCTGATGTTGTTCCATAAAATGGAGGGACTTACAGTTGTATTACAGCTCCCAAAAAACGTTCCAGCTTTGACTACTTCGTTGCGGTATCTGCTGATGGTATCCAAAGCTGGGTCGCACCAAGTTGCGAAGCATTCGGCTTTACTCGTTGCGTCTAATTGGCACCATTAAAAATTACACTGCAAACGGAATATTTTTCTCTCAACAAACTTTTTCCAAACGAATTCCATTTTACTTGAAGATAAATATTTTTATTACAAATAGTCTTTGCGTTTAATCTTATTTCATTAATTTTCCCAGCACACTCTTCATCGTCCTTCCTTTCATTCGACGTGGCATCCAACTCGTTCAACTGCAAAACAAATATTTTGTTATAGAGAATTTCTTAGACTCTTACATTTGACCAATCTTAAGAGGTTTGTCAGCGCAAGTGCAGCACTTAGGACGTAAATCAGCTTATGCCAGTAAATAGAAGAAGACGGACGAAGGGACACGAGAAGTCGATACAGGCGAAACAACACCAGCTGTGATGGTATTGTAGCAACAGATGCGGCCGAAGACGTAGAAATGTTTAGAGTTCTCTTAGTCATATTAGTGCAGCTCCATTACTATGCCATTGTGGGTGTGTGAGTATTTGATGCTTGTCTGGTAAAAGTATTTATTTAGCACTTTTCCATCTTCCTTGCACTGCTGGTCTTGGTGATACCATTCACTAGTGTGCACTTCGAAACTTGGCTCTTGGCAATGTTTCCACTTCATTGCTCCACACGCACATACATGGGCACCGTTATAGGTACTAATACAAAGACATAAACTTTGATTCCCATATTTCAAACAACTGCATCGAATTCGTTGTGTGTTGTTGGCAATTAAGTGGGTGTGCACTTGAGAGGGTATGCAGAGGGAGGCTTCTGAGGGGTTCTGGAAGATTGAAACCTTCAAGAAATGCCGGAATGGATGTCATGCAAAAAGTTAAAGGGACACCCAATTTTTTTATTCTTAACGAATTTCTATTCTAAGTGATCCAAATGGTTTGGACATTGTTGGAAAATTTTCTACAAATTGGAAGTAAACTGAAGGAATGTTAGAAAAAAGAAATAGTTTAAAAATTTTTCTAATATAAAAAATTTTTACACATCATTTTTTAGTAGTATAAGTATAAAGTTTTAGTATAAGAAATACTGTTTATAAAAATTTGTTTTGGAAATGAAATCATATTTTGTTCAAAATTTTGGGAAAAAGATTTTTAAAGCAAATTCCAAATATTTCTTTTAAAAAACCTTTTTAAAAATATTTCTGGAAAATAAATCTTATTTTTTTATTAAATTTTGGGGAAAACATTTTTTTGTACTTTTTAAAAAATTTAATTTTTTCATTAAAAGTTGAGGGATTTCCATAACTTTTTGAGTTATATTCAAAAATTTTGAATAACAAACTGACATGTTTTCTAAGCATTTTTTAAGTAAAAAATTAAAAAAAAATAACAAATAAAATTTTTAAAAAAGTTTAAAATAGCCAAAATATTTTAATTTAAAAAGCTCTTTACCAAAATTTTCAACATTGAACAAGTTCAAAACTATGCTTTTTTAAGATTTTTCTATTATTGAAAATTTTTGCCTGGAATTTTTTAAAGTGAAATATTTTTGGTTCTTTTCAATAAACAGTTTTTTTTTATTTTTTAGTATAAAAAATATTTTGTGTAAAATTTTTTTCTAGAAAAGAAATCTTAATTTTTTGTTCAAAAATTTGGGAAAAATAATTCTAAAAATACCTCCTTTTTTCCATATTTTTTTCATAAAGAGCTGAGGGATTCCCATAACTGTTATATTTTATTATATTAAAAAATTTTGAGCAACAAACTGAAATTTTTTCCAAGCATTTTTTTAAGTATATTTTTATTTAAAACAATAAAAAAGTGAAATTTTTAAAAAAGTTTAAAATACCCGAAAATATTTTACTTTAAAAAGCTCTATACCAAAATTTTCAACATTGAATAAATCGCAAGATTTTTCTTATATTGAAAGTGTTGGAAATATATAAATGTGGCAACACTTCCCATCACTATTTTATTATCCTCATCTCTTTTTCTCTTCCTGTATTCATTCCTGAATTTATATACGCGCTTGCTTATGTTTTTAGTCTATTTCAATAAATCAAACCAACAGAAAGTTTTCGCCTCACATTTTTTAAAGTGAAATGTCGTCGGTTATTTTTAATAGTTAAATTGTTTTTTTATTTTTGGTATAAAAAATACCTTGAAAAGAAATCTTATTTTTTTTGTTCAAAACTTTTGTGGGAAACATTATTTTTGTCATTTAAAAAAACACACCCCCTCAGATTTATTTCTCATTTCTTGCATTAATAGCTGAGGCTGTGATGAATAAGTTCTGAAAATTTCATAGCGAGATTTTCATAAATTTTTGAGTTATATTCAAAAATTTTGAACAAAAAACTGAAATTTATAACAAGCATGTTTTTAAGTATATTTGGTCCTAAAAAGTAAAAACATATTAAACGTTAAACGAGTTAAACGAGAAAGTAAGGTATATCTGGAGAGTTCAAATTGGAATAGTTTTGGAAAAACATAAGGAAGATCGAACACCCTTGTCGTGTGAAAAATAAAATATTTTTTGATTTTTTGTTTTTTGGAAACGCCGAGCAATCTGTCCTCCTATATTGGTGAAGGCTTGTGCCATCTGATAAAATCTGATATCTTTTTATTTGTTAGATAAAACAATGCACTGTAAATTGATTCTGTGGTGATGACGCCAGTAACCACTAAAAACGCCTTTATGTCTTCAATTTAAGTTTAGAGAGGAGAGATATGGAAATGCGTAAACAACTCAACTACCCGGTGATCTATCGAATAACGTATAAACATTTCCATGGGAGAACAGTCAATAAGTGCAAGCGATCATAAACGAGGACCCTTCAAAATCAATAAGGGCCCTTGCGAGGGAATATTTCTGAGAGTCTTATCCGTCGAGTTGTCCATGAAGATCTGCGTTATATATCTTACGTTAGGCGCATAAGAAAGTTTACGAATATGTCCGAGCAAACACGAAAACTGCAAGTTATCCGATCACAACGCCTTCTGAACAAAATTAAACACCATAAAGCGTCTGACATTTTATGATTTTTCTGATGAAAATAAGTAAAAAAAAAGTTTAAAAATAATAAAATATTGGTTATTAATTTTTTTGCCCGAAGCGCAAATTCAGAGGGTCACATCAACAAAATATTTTTTTATTTGTTTTTGTACTATCCCAATCAATAGTGCCCGTAAGCGTTTCTACTTCTACCGTACCCTACAACTTTTCAGTAAAGGCAATATTGCTTAGTTTTAATTTTTTTTCTCCTTCTCGCTCTTTTGCCCCTCTTAACATTTGTATTTATAACTAAAAATTAATACATTCTCCACTGAATCACTACAGTGCCATGGTAACTTCAAAGAGAACGTGCACTCTGCACCAACAACAGCGCCCTGTTCGTTGCTCCTTCGCACTCTTTCGGGTATTACATTTTCCATTTGCAATATTTATGACTGCCATTTATGCCAGCAGTTCCATTTGTTTCAAATATGATTGCAGACTTCTCAATTTGTTGCTAATTATTGCAATGTCTTTGACTCTGCATTATTGTTTCGCGCTTTCCAGCTTCATTCTGCTCATTTGTGTCAATGTTAAGTGGAAAAACGGGGAAGAAGGGAGGAGAGCACACGCAGCAAAGCTGCTTACCCAACCAAGTGCAATAAAAAAAAAACAAAAAAAATGTACCTCCTATGTACTACAAGTATACATACATATGTATGTACATTTGTGCTCGCACATAGAAATTTTCTTTTAGAGCTCTGCTGGTAGTTGGACGCTTTATAAGAAAAACTGAAGATTATTTGTACTACTTAATTAGTGTTTTTCTTAGCTGATTACTTGCTCCTCGCATTGCTTGTTTGCTGTTTGTACTAGGTTTGTGCTTTCGTAACTTGGGAGAGGGAAAACGAAGGCAAGCTTTTGCTGGGTTGTGGACAAAAGTTCTTTTCATAGCAACTAGCTATGTTGCAGAGCTAATTTTTCATTAAATGCATGGAATGAAATTAAGTTTTGTGGATAAATGAGTGAATGCGAAATGCTATGAAATGAAATATTTTCGTTGTAATTGAATGCTTTACTGAGTAATCCTAGTCGTGTATAAAAAGTGAGTTTCAATTTATGCTAGAAATCAAGATAGGTTATTGGACATGGTTTATGATCTGACTAGGGACTTAATAATGCAATGAACTTGGGCATATATGAATGGACAGTGTTTTAGCAGAACTTCTCTCAAATATGCGCCTTGATGTTTTTCTGATATGTGGAGATACCTACATACATATTTATAAAGCCACTTAAAGGTAGACGGTTTTTATGTGTCAGAAATGCACTCGCCAGCTTGCCATCGTAAGCTTCAATTGCTAGTTATAAACAAAAAATTTAGAATTAAAAATAGCTAAAAAAGGCCACTCTTGCACTTAAAGTTTATGCTGACAAGATTTCAGTACTATTGAAATTTTATTGATTCCTATAAAATTTGATGTTTCGAAAGTGCAAATCTCGTGTTTTGCGCCTTTCGAGGTCATGAAAGAATACTGGATATTCTTCTCTTGACAAACAAAAAACAAAAATAATACTGAGGGAACCATAATGAACTTTTTGCAAAGGTTAGTTTGTTACATAGCCTCAAATATAGCAATAAAGTGTTTTTTGGCCTCTTTTTTAAAGAAACTCTCTTCACACAAGCTTTAAATACAAGGATGAAGCCTTAAAACCCTGTTTTTTTTAATACCTTCTGCAGTACATAACACATTTATTAATAAAAAAAATCGCACACAGTAATGACAATTTGTCACACATATAAGGCTCTGTAAGTAATTCAATAAAAATTTGGTATTTTCTCTTCTTTAAACGGGCATTTTAGTGCTTATTTATATCTAAAACTAGGCAACACTGCAGTTGCGAAACAAAGATTTGACTGCTCGAAGCAGAAGAAGAAGAAGAATAAACTTGGAATAAAATGTAAATAAAGCGAAGAAGAAATTAAAGAGACAACTTCGCAGCTCAATGGCACAGGAGCCAGATGTAGATTCACCAGTTTGTGTAGAAATTTTTTAATGAGTTAGAAGATGGAGAATAGGGATCTTCTAAATTTTTTGAAAAGTTCACCATGGTTTTAGGAGAGATAAAGGCAAGTTTCCACGAGGCATCACAATGGCTTATGAACCTGAGCCTCAGCCTAACCTAACCCAAGAAATGTCATACATAAATAACACACCAGATGCTTTCCATTTCAATTCAACCGGGCTATTCGGGTCATGTTCTTCGATTTCGATGTAACTGAAATATGTTGCTCTCTGGTCAAAATAATAAGACACGTATTTTTTTGTTCGCCCGAAAAAAATTTTTTTCAAGAGTTATCGGCAATTTTGTTTTTCGGCTGAAACTCGATTTTTTTTAATTATATAAGAAAAATTTTTTTTTAAATGCCCATAACTTAGTCAAAAATGAACCGATTTTAATAATTCTGGATTCAAAATGATCGTAATTACCTACACAAGCGACTTCATGTAGAAATAGTTGCAAAAAAGTAGTTGAAAATTTTTATTTTGCAAAAAACAAAAAGTGCGAAACAGGTTTTCTAGTCAAAAATTCATTACTCAAAAACAACTCATTTTAGCTACTGGGCATTCAGCTTAATTGAAGTTTGAGATGTCCTCTTGATTTGGAAAAAGTTATAAAAAAAAAATACACTCTTTGATATATTGAATTTCGAAAAAATTTCAATTTTTTTTCTTTTTTGCTAAATAAAAAATTTTCAACTACTTTTTTTGCAATTATTTCGATATGAAGTCGCTCGTGTAAGTAATTACGATCATTTTGAACCCAGAATTATTAAAATCGGTTCATTTTTGACTAAGTTATGGGCATTTAAAAAAAAAATTTTCTTATATAATTAAAAAAAATCGAGTTTCAGCCGAAAAACAAAATTGCCGATAACTCTTGAAAAAAATTTTTTTCGGGCGAACAAAAAAATACTTGTCTCATTATTTTGACCAGAGAGCAACATATTTCAGATACATCGAAATCGAAGAACATGACCCGAATAGCCCGGTTGAATTGAAATGGAAAGCATCACCAACACTAACAATAATCGCAATCGTCGATAATATTACCAGATGATGAAAAAAGTAAAACTAAATAGAGTTGAGTGAATTACTGAATTATTTTTTTTTTTTTATTTTATTTTTTTTAATTTACTTTTTTCGTAATTATGAACATTACATTTTAATTAAAAGGGGCTAGAAAAATGTCAGGAAGAAAGAACTAAAATTTCGAAGTTAGGGAACAAAGAAAAAGCTAAATCAAGTCATGAAAATGGTAATCTGGTCACATTGATCAACAATTGGACTACCGAGATACCCTGAAATTCAGCTGATATTGGCAAATTCGCTAAGATCCATAGGCGGCACCTCATTATTATCTCCATTATAGTATATGGAGAAAACGCAAAAGATCGTTAGCAAAAAAAAAAAAAAAATTCAAAAATTAATGCGATTTTTAAGCCACTTCAAATTTACACTTAGTTATACCCCAAAAGTCGATGAGTTTTCAGTTTTTCAGAAATTCCTGGCAAAAAGTTTGGAACTTGTACTTATATGGTTTTTGTAGAAGAATGAACTACCATATATTTTCATAAGGATTTTTAAAATTCAATTTTTGAGACACAAATAAGTTGACAAAACTTGTCAATAAGCCCCTGAGCTATAATTATGAAATGCGTTTATGTATGCACACATTCACATAAAGACAAAAACACACACACGCATGTCAACTTTCCAAAAAATTTGGATGAAACAGATTTTCTCTCATAAATAATTAACCACACTTTGTGCTCTGGAGCGTAATGCCGTTTGCAAATTTTGTAGAAAATCTGGGATTATATGGCTTCAAAAGTGGAATTAAAAAGTCTAAGAGGAAATGGTTTAATAGTCTCTTCTTCGCAAATATAAAAATATAAATAAAATAAAAATATACAAAAAAAATCTCCACTCTCCCGCCGTTACGTCAGCTTTTCCCTCTTTATTCAATTTAAGGTTATTTATATACCTACATGTGCATGTATGTACGTCCACATATCCACAATGCTAAAAGTACCCCTGTATGTATATATATCTGTAGATTTTTCCCCTTTAAATCGCATTAAAGCGCTCTGCGGAAAATCCGGTTTTTCTATGGTAATAATCAAACAAAATATAAATCTACGATTTTATGCACGAATTTATTATTGCCAAGCCGGATGACAGTTACTTCACTTCCCACCATTGCCAACAACAACGGGAGTAACATCGGAAATAAATGAGATCAGCAACCCCTCACAGTGCAAAATGGTAGTCATGACATACGTCAATCTGGACAGTTTCAAATTGCTACAGTTTTCTCTCTCTCTCACTCGATACTAGCGTTAATGCGTAGTATGAGCGAGTAAAAAATTTTGTTTTATATCTGGAGCGCACATCACGTATGCCGTTAAACAGCTCGTTTTGGAGGTATCAACTTCTGTGTGGTAAAAGTGCTGACTTCCAAGTGTATTGACTTCTCAGGAGAATATTTAAAAAAAAAATAGCCATTTTCATTTTTTTAATGTGTTTTCATTATTGGGCGCAAAATGCAAAGGGCAACCCTCGTGTAGGGTATTTCAAGTTCGAGCTTATTTTTTTAACTTCAAAACGAGCATGTATAGTATACATATATACATATATTATTTCTCATAAAAGTTCATCATTAGTTTTGTCATATATAGGCAGTGTGCGATAGTTGTTGATCCTTTTGATACAATTTTTGATAGCATTTTGGCATAAAACGGGCTCGGTCTACGCAATTTCCCGTCGATTGTTATCTTTCGAAGCTGCAATTGTCTCTGTCTTGTTCGCATATGCACCATCTTCGATATGGTGCCATAGAAAATATGTAGTTCCGGTAGTCCAAAGTTGCTTAATTGGCAATGTCGTATAAATAAATTCATTGCTTCGTCGACTATGTGCCACGCCTTGTGGGAAGCACATATCACCCACAATATACCTAAAAGATATATAGTAGGTAACGAGCGAAATCGAACTCAGTTTAGTAAATTGCAGATTTTCTACTTAACATCTGTCACTTTGACGCCATCGTACTATGCAGCTGCCGAAAAAAAACATAGCTTGACTCTTGATCCTAAAATAACTTTGGTCCTATCATTGTTGTTGTTGTAGTAGCTTAAATATTCCCCATACATATACGGGCGCATACATTCTTGGTCGGATGTAAATCTGGGTCGTTCCGGCTACGAAGAACCGACTGTCATGGGAACGTTGGTGCTATCATCCCTGTTTGTAATGTAATTCTACTTGCATTTATCCCAGCAGCAGTAGGAAGTCCTTGTACTCTTCCTAAGCTAAATGGCAGAATTGTATAGCTGAATTTACTTCGACTCCTATTATGATTGTGTCTTACATTTGATTTCAAGTACAACGCCCGATGTTTTTAACGGTGTACCTGCCGGCGACGGCCTAGACCCATGGTGCTCAAAAGCACTCAGATCAATTATATTATTGATCAGAGCTCACGACATTTATCGAAATATTATTTCATTGTTCTAAGTAATTATTGGGACTGTGGCTTGGGCACACTAACCGCCTTGGAAGGGCTCAAGTCCCATCTACATTTTGCTATTCTATGAGTGCCGGCCCATGGTACCGGAATTAAGTCTTTGGTCAGATCATGTACCCGAAGACACTACCAGTTGAGCTTCTGTACTGCTCAGGGACTGGTAACTCTATATTTTAGTCGCCTTTTATGACAGGCATATCTTATCTCGCCTTCTAACGCCTGATACGGGCCTTCAGAATAAAAGAAGATTGTTTTTGGAATGCTAGGATGTTTAATCATAGTGTTATTTTAGACAGCCAAAGGCTAACTAGTAACAAATTTAAGGTAAGTTCCTCGCGCGAAAGGAATGGGATTTGATTTCAGTCTTCTTCTTAATTGCCGCTATAACCGCTTACGCCATTTCGGCCGAAGGATGGAGGATGGTTCCATATGTAGAAGTCCACGCAAGTGGGGAAAGTTACTGATCGCCATTCACTTGGGAAGGACGATTCTTCTGCATATGGTTCAAGCAGCTCACAACGGCCGGGATTAGCCCACGTATCCTCTGGGTAGCTTCCGAACACCCGTTCGGGAGTGAGCTAACGTGAGAAGGCGAAACATTCCAGGATAGCTGGTTGTGCGTTGGGTTTGCGACCCGCCACTTAAAAATCCCCTCCAATGAAAAGTTTAAAAAAGCCTCGGATTTGATTTCAGTATTCATAGAAAATACAATTGCACTTTACACTGACGGAGCCAAGATGGATTGCGGCGTCGGCGATGGTGTGTATTCAAAAGACCTCGACACTTCCAAGTCTTTTCACCTGAGGAATTGGAATAGTAATTTTCAAGCAGAAGTTCTCATGATAAGGAAGCTTGCAGGATAATTAGAAAGCATCCACAACAACTATCGGAAGCAAGTATTTTTTCACATAGTCAACCAGCCAACTTAGTTTTAAAGTCACCTATAACCAATTCAAAAATCATCAGACAAAGCAAAGAAGAACTCAATGCTTTAGCGCGCACAACAGATATCATTCCCAATTGGGTACCTGACCATAGGACAGGTCCGACAGGGGCATTCTATAACGAATCCGGCTCTCTTCAAGGTTCGGGCAAAAGGGAGATCTTCTCGCTATTCCAGAAGCAGGCCGTTGACAGATGGACTAACACGGATATCTGAAAAATAACTAAACAAACGTGGCTCAATTTCAACAAATCCAGAACTGACTTAAGAAAGTCAGTAGCAGACATATTCAGAATTACGTCAACAATAACCGGCCACTGGCGTTTGGAAGACTATACCAGGAAGATGGGATTACCGTACAACAATAGACGTAGAAGCTGCAATGAGGAAGATTCTAGGGAGACAGTCTTCCACCACCTGTGTGAATCCCCAAGTGTGGGTGTTCTACGACATAGAATACTGGGAGAATTTTCGTTGGTTAACTTGAAAGAAACTACAGGAAAGAAAATAGACGACATAGGCAGATTCATAGTCATAACAAAATGGTTCGACTAATAAAAAGCAGTAGTTCTAAAGGGTTTTCCAATAAGAGGTGATATTTTGATATTCAAAAAAAAAAATATATATTTTTTTTAATATAAATGATCGGATGTTTATTTCATTATAAAGAGCAATGTGTGCCGTTAATAGTGGAAAATAGCATTAGGCGAATGATCGTCATGACCACGCTTACAGGACAATATCCTTTTCATGAAATTTTCCAGAACCGAATTGCAAAGTGGCTGGCCTATGTCCTCGGTAGCCTCACGAATTCCATCTTTGAAGTCTTGAATCGACCCTGGGCTGTTGGCGTAGACCTTCTCTTTCACGTGGCCCCAAAGAAAGAAGTCACAAGGTGTTAAATCACAAGATCTCGGTGGCCAATTGTGATCACCTCTTCAAGAGATAACACGATCCGGAAACTTTTCCAGTAAAAGCTCAATGGTTTCGTTGAAAAAAAACCATTGTCCAGATCAATACCATCCAATTCCGGCCATAAAAAATGTTACTAATCTCTCCTGTTTAACACCTAACACCTGTTATTGGAAAACCCTTTACAAGTGGTGCATCAAAAGGGC
This sequence comes from Anastrepha obliqua, assembly GCF_027943255.1. Classification (NCBI taxonomy): domain Eukaryota; kingdom Metazoa; phylum Arthropoda; class Insecta; order Diptera; family Tephritidae; genus Anastrepha; species Anastrepha obliqua. The sequence goes on along the minus strand of NC_072896.1, from coordinate 101,865,223 downwards.
GTCTTTTGTGCTAATTGGGTCTGGACTCCCATGGGTCACAGGCAACACCTGCTCCACCACCACCACCACTACTCATTTCACAGAAAATTGTAGTTCAAGAACCAGTGAAAATAATAATAAAAATATTGTTCTCGCTATTTTGAGTAATTGAACTTTTATTGACTATATGTACCATGTAACAAGGGATACCTGTATTACAAACAATATGTGTTATGAATGGGAGAGTGCTTCTGCATAATAAGCAAAATTCAAATTTAAATATTTAGTGAAAGCTAATAACAATTACTGCCGGCTGGCCTAGTGCGTTTGTATGTATGTATGTATGTGTGTATGCATGAAGTTTGCTTGTGTTAATATGTAGCGAGTATTTGCTTCGCCGCGATGGCAGCATTTGACATTTAATTTAAAAAGTTTCTATTCGATTCAAATGTTAAATTTTCTTTGCTCCTTTGCGCCAGCTTGGCGTGCGACGGTTAGTTTCGAGGCAGTGGCTATGACAGCTGTTTCCCTGCTCAGTGCTTCATTGCTGTATTTGACATACCTATAATGGACGCGTGCTAACCACTCGACCCTCGCGCTTGTTTTTATGTACAGCAGTAATGAAAATAATAGTAATTTTGCCCCTTGCCTTGCTTAAGGCATTTTTTTTGCTATATTTTCCTCATAAAATTTACTGCACTTCAGGTGTAGATAAACAGCGAAATCTCTCTATGCAATCATTTTTTAATTATTAGGTGCGCAACTAAGTTCCCGCTGTTTTTCTTTGATGAAAATACAACTTTATTCTGAAAAAATGGTTACAAGTGAATCATCGAAAATATTGCCCATCGCTGCTACTACTTTTTCTCATCTTTCTGGTAGATCTCGTATAACGTCGCAGTAAAACTGTTCATCTTTTGAGGCTATCCACGGATCAAGCCATTTTTTGATGTCTTCATATGAAAGGAACTGCTGCTCACCAGCGATCGAAACAGGTGATAATCGGACGGCGCAATATCTGGAGTATATGGCGGGTGGAGTAGGATTTCCCATTTCTGTGTTTCCAGGTTTGAACGGGTTTGGCAACGTGAGGCCGAGCGTTATCATGCTGTAGAATAACTTTTTCATGTCTCTCCGCGTATTGAGACCGCTTCTCGCGCAGTGCTCGACTAAATCGCATCAATTGAAGTCGATACCGACGCCCAGTGATTGTTTACCTTGGTTTTAATAGTTCATAATAAATAACAGCCCCTTGGTCCCACCAAATACATAGCGAAACCTTCGCAGCGTGAATATTCGGCCGAGGCAACGACGTAGAAGCATGACCGTGCAGTCCCCATGGCTTTCTTCTCTTTGTCTTTGGATTGCTGTAATTAATCCATTTTTCATCACCCGTCACGATGCGATGAAGAAAACCCTTCCTTTTTTGCCTTTGTTGTTCACAGGCGAAAAAACGACGTTCAACATCCCTTGTTTTTAACTCATAAGGGACCCAAGTCCCTTGATTCTGAATCATTCCCAAAGCATGCAATCGCTTGCAAATGGATTGGCGGGTAACTCCTAATACTGAAGAAAGCTCTTCCTGCGTTTGACACGGATCCTCATTGATCAATGCCTCCAATTCAGCGTCTTTGAAGGTATTTGGCCTTCCTTTACGCGGACGGTCGCCAATATTAAAATCACCGTCCTTGAAGCGACGGAACCAATCTCGGCACGTTATTTCACTTAAAGCAGCATCTCCTTAAACTTTTTGTGAAAGCGGAAAATCAACACTTCCCGCAAATGACGATTATTCGGCACAGAATCAGACATTTTCACAAAACCAAGAGTATATGATACCAAAACAAAAACACTAATATGTAGAAGCAGTTTGTTTACCATATGTCTAAGCTTGGTTTATGACGTTTAGGTTATTATTGACAAACTTAGTTGCGCACCTAATAATTCCTTTCCTATTTAGAGCAAAAATACTATGAAATAGTTGGTCTGGAATAGTCCTGGAAAAGACTCATCTTTTTGTTGATTTTAAAGCTACATTCGACAGCACGAAAAGGAGTTGCCTATACGTCGCGATGTCTGGATTTGGAATTCCCGCAAAACAAATACGGCTTTGCAGGATGACGTTGCTCAACACCAGCAGCGCCGTCAGAATTGAGAAGGACTTCTCCGAGCCGTGTGATACCAAGCGAGGTTTCAGACAGGGTAACTCGCTGTCGATAGACTTATTTAACCTGATGCTGGAAAAGAACGTGCGAGGCGCACGGCACAATCTCTCAGGCACAATTTTGTATAAGAGCGTACAATTGTTGGCGTAGGCTGATGATATTGCAGAAGTTTGACGTAGCTCCATTCAGTCCGATGCGTACTCTACCGAAAACTTTAAATTCATTTTTATCGATCCTTCATTTTTCCAGTCAGTCGGGCTCCTACAAGTACAGTCTGTGTAAGCAAAAAGGAACCCCGATTATTCATGAAGTACAAAATATATATATTTAAAATTTTTTTACACGAAAGTATGTCCAAAACTATGAGTCGCAATTACTCAATAAGTCTTGTAGTCTTCATCGTTGTCGAGTATAACCTGACATCTTCTTCATGCTTTGAACCAGCGTTGCTGCGTAGCTCGTCGACAAACAGGACTAGATTTTGCTAACTTGACGCGCAAACTTGAACGGTCGATCAAATAAGCCCTATCGTTTTGGTAGTTTACGAATTGCTCAATTTTCAATTTTCAAATTTTCTCGGCAGGAAACAGAGTGGTCGGAAATTGACCGCTTTCGACCAAGCTACTTTTGTGTGAGATCATGCGCATTTTGGATCTTGTAAGGCTTGACTTTGAGAACATTTTTCAGTATGCAGAGGATGCTACGGTCAGATATTTTCATTTCTTTCGCCATTTGATTGGCGCTTCGTCGGGGATTTCGGTCTAGTCGCTTCTTTACTTTTCGAACCATTTCACGTGACGTTACAGCCTTTTGATGACCACCTCTATGATGATTCGAGATGCTACCAGTATTATTGTAAGAGTAATGGTGCGATAAACAAAAACTTTATTTACTTTAAGGTGCTCGAGCTCACGAACAATCGATTCGATTCACGATTTTCCAGCCAAAGATAATGCAATCACCCATTTACGTTTGAAATCCATTACTGATTTTCTTTTTCGCATTTACTCTCGGCAAAATGCTTCCGCGCGCTTGTAAGCAATACTCTAGACTGTCATTTAGCCTTCTAACAAATAGGTGATGCCCGTGGAAGAGCGGCAGGAGCGATCTGAAGTTGGTTACATTCGAGTGCCGGACCATGTAATTCTTCCTTCTAGAAGCGCGATATGTAGGCTCTTAAATTTGGATAGAGAGGTCTTGCGAACTTCCGCTGCTTACTATATGTATCTCTGTCTTTTATTTACAATATTAACATGAATAAAATGTGAAATGTTCGAAATGAACAAAGGGGATCGAAAAATTCTCTTCATTTAACTCTATTCGTTGCTAAGATTTTAGCCTGGTTCCAGGATACTTGGGTTGCGACCAATTCTTTTGTAGTATAGCGGATCTATGTACTTCGTGGACATCGCCGCCCGCGATGCCCTTGTGGGTTCCAGTCTAGCTCATTTCTGGCGATCTCGTTGTTTGCACGTCGTAGAATATGGTCTATTTTCTACTTCGAATTTTTCTTTCGACTGGACTGGCGTTTATGCGTAACAAAAGCTCTTCGTTTGAAATACGGTTTGGCCAGAAAATTTGCAGTATTAGTCGTAAGAATCGGTTAATAAAAACTTGGGATATAATTTTCGTTATCACTTCAGGAAACTAGGATTATTGAAATCAAGCATCGGTAGGTTTTGTGAACTACAAAGACTTTGGAAAGAGTAACATACCCAGGCGGTGTGACTCTAGATTTATGGGTAATATGGAACAAAAATTCCGAGGAAGTGCTGAAATTCATTAGAAGCTTTCAATTATAGGCGCACAGTCGATCCCAATAGACCACACTGATAAAAGACGATACTGACTGCTTGCCTACTAAAGGCACTACAATATTTTTACCCTTAACTGTATATGCATACATATGCACCTCAATTATATAAAACGAAATGTATTTAAATAGATATGTATACAAAAACACATACATTCATTGACACAAATACAAATACATATCTACAAGACACCATTGAAGCCCACTCGGTTTTTGGCTTTTTTGATGAGGGAAATGAAAGCACAACAAAATTACTAATTCAACTAAGCAGCTGCCTAATGCGCTACGCGGCTGCATGTGTTTTGTGGCATAAATTTAACCAAATGTTTGTGCTTCGCAGAATTTTCTGCAATTGGGGGGATTGGCTACTGAAATACAAATAATTCCGAGGATGTACAAATATTATTATAAACTTATTTCCCAAAATGTTCATTGCTATTTTTAAGTGTATCTGTGCTGGCAAAACACTTCACTAAATGAAACATCCGCAATTGCGTAACCACCCCAATTATGACTATGAAGTCACCACAGCCGCCCCATGCATTATTTGTCGTCCTTCGGAACGTGCTTTCCGCTTTGGTGTTAAAAACTTTTGACAGTTTGCAGATAACACAAAGTTTGTGAAAATATTACTATGCCTTGTTGTTAATATCGGAGAAAAAAAAAGTCGTTTGGGAGTTAAAAATTATACATAAATAATAATAATTTTAAGTGCGGCGTAAACGGAGGGAGAGACTCTTAATTTAATGGGGGAAAGAGAGCTTAAACTTAAAATTTATGGTATTTTATGGTAACGCCTACTTTTCAAAAATATAATATGCGGCAAAAGCCTTACATCGCTCAACTGGTCATCTTTTGCAGCTTAAAGAACGTTGCACGCGGTCAACGGCCATGAAATTATTCTTTTCACGGATGAGAAAATTTTTACTAGTGAAGAAGTTTTTAATAAGCACAACGGCAAAACCTATGCTAAAACTTCTAAAGATGTAATAAATGTTGTTGCAAGGTGGCCACCATTCAACCTCCGTGACGGTTTGGGGATGGGCAATGTCTTGTAAAATGGTTACATCTCTTAATTTCCGCGAAAAAGGGGTTGAGACCGGGACAAAGGTGCACGGGGAAGTTGTGTTAGAAGGCGTGGTGAAGCAGTTGAGCCGTACTCTCCTCAATGGAGAGCGTTGGATCTTCCAGCAATATTCTACTACAGCCCATAAGGCAAAAACCACCCAACAGAAAATAATACGATCACAGACAACCGTTACGAAGCAAACATGTAATAACGTTACTTATTAAAAAAAATCATCGAACTCGAAGTTTTGTAACATTTCAAAAATTATAGACTAATATTGTGAGATGGTGGAAGCTTATCTACAGGGTTCGACACTCGAAGTGTAAGCAACTTCAGACTGCTCGCGCAGCTCATGCACGGGTATCATTGTGTGTTAGTTAACTAAATGACAGTCCATAGTATTGCTTATAAGGGCGTGGAAGCATTTTTCCGAGAGTAAATGCAAAAAGAGAAAATCAGTAATGAATTTCAAATGTAAAAGAGTGATTGCATTATCCTTGGCTGGAAAATCGTGAATCGAATCGATTGTTCGTGAGCTCGAGCACCTTAAAGTAAATAAAGTTGTTTTTTTTATCGCACCATTACCCGTTAGAATGATACTGGTAGTTCTCGAAACGTCATAGAGGTGGTCATCTAAAGACTGCAACGGCACGTGAAACGGTCGAAAAGTGAAGAAACAACTTGACCAAAATCCCCGACGAAGCGCCAATCAAATGGCGAAAGAAATGAAAATATCTGACCAAGACATCCAATGCATACTGAAAATTATCTCAAAGTCAAGCCTTACAAGATCCAAAACGCGCATGTTCTCACACCAAAGAAGCAACAAGTCAGACTTGAGAGAGTGAAGGAGTTGATTCGCTTGGTCGAAAGGGGTCAATCTCCGAACATTGTGTTTTCTGACGAGAAAATTTTTCAAATTGAGCAATTCGTGAAATCCCAAAACGATAGGGTTTATTTGACCAACTGTTCATACGAGAATTTGAGTCATCAGTTGACCACCAGGAGGCAGCACCCGCCACATGTAATGGTTCAATGATTTGGGCCGCTGTAACAGCAGATGGGCGCTCTCCAATCATTTTCATCGAGTCTGGTGTCAAGGTAAATGCGAAATATTATCGGGAAAGTATTCTGTAGGTTGCTTTGAAGTCGTGGGCAGACAAACATTTGACAAACAAGACCATGGACGATTCAACAGGACTCGGCACCGTCTCACAAAGCTCGAGTGAACCAAGGATGGCTAAAAAACAACTTTCCGAGCTTCATAACGTCCACACAATGGCTCTCAAATTCACTAGACCTGAAACCGATGGATTATTCTCTTTGGCTCACTTTGGAGAGCAAGGTCCGAACTGAAAGATTCACCAGTCTCGAGGCGCTGAAAGAAGCCATTGTTCGCGAGGGGGCCAAAATACCTGCAACTCTCATTCGGGCAGCTTGCGATTCGTTTCTGGACCGTCTCAAGGTCATATATATACATATATATATATATATTAGGGCGGGTCAATTTAAAAATCGCTCATTGCTCTGTGGAAATCGTATTTTAGGGATCAAAATAAGAAACTTTGCCGAAGGAACCATACCTCTAAAACGAATTCTGATGTCCCCCAATTTGGGTATGTATGACCGACCCCCACTAACTTTGGACGGCCGATCCACCCATGCCAGTGGCACACCCCCTGGAACTCCCCTGGGGGATTTTCCATACAATCATTTCAAAATATCACCATTTTTGGCCTTTACATGAGAAAAGAAACTAAAAAGTTCGACCAAATTGGGGGACATCAGAATTCGTTTTAGAGATATGGTTCCTTCGGCAAAGTTTCTTATTTTGATCCCTGGAATATGATTTTCACAGAGCAATGGGCGATTTTTTTGCCTCCCCACAAACAGACCCGGCCTAATATATAATATGTACATAATAGGCGCGTACACCATTTTTGTGTGTTTGGCCGAAGCTCCTCCTCCTATTTGTGGTGTGCGTCTTGATGTTGTTCCACAAATAGAGGGACCTACAGTTTCAAGCCGATTCCGAACGGCAGATATTTTTATGAGGAGCTTTTTCATGGCAGTCTCAAGGTCATAGTCAAGGCAAAATGTGGTCATATCGAGCAAAAGCAAATTGATTCTTAAGTTTGTATTATTTTCGCACATTTTTTACTTTGAATTGAATAAAAGTAATTTTCCAAACTAAGTTTATGACCTTTTTAATTGGTTATACTTGGAGTGCCGGGCCCTGCACTTATGTATTAAATACTGGATAATGAGGCTTATAATATTTGCACACTTCTATCTGGGATGGAAATCCCACTTTCTGCACGTGTGCCAAAAAAATATTCGATTTCAAAGAAAGTTTTAGTCCACCCTACTAACATACAGACGTGTTTATAATATGTACCTATGTATGTAGGTATGTATATCTTTCTTTATTTTCCTTGAATTCTCTATTCCAATCTCATAATACCTATTTTATTCTGAAAAGTAACCGAGAACCTGGAAAATTCATTAAAATTGCGCATTGAAGCAGAAGGCTTCAAAATATTTGTCAGATTTCACAAAATATTTGTTTCTATTTGTAAAAAGTTCATTGTTTTTAATTGGGAGTTGGACTACCATTTCGAGGCCATTAATTTCACATTTACGAGTAAATTCATACTTTCTGCTTACTTCCATATTAATTTATATGTATTTAATAACTGTTACGTTTTTTGCATACTTTTGCCATTGGCAGTGCTTATATGCAGCTGTTAACTTAATTTCTTTACATACATTATATGTGTGTGTGTACATATGTTTGCGTGCAAGTTTCGCCCCCACACATTCACGTATTTTGCATCCATGCGTGCAGCATTACATAATTAAAGCTGCAGAAACCTAGAAAAACCAAATATTCCCAGCTTCAAAAGTATAACGCAAAATGATATCGGGAAAATGTTTAGAATATGATTTTTGTAAGTGAATACTTACGTAAGAGCATAGCCATTACTGTGGAACGAATTATGCGATTCCACCCATTCAGATTTATTTTTGTTCTGTGTCTCGGAGCCTACAAGAATCAAGCAATCGAGGTTCTTCAGAAGTTTTCCTCGGATAAAAATCGTTGCCTATCTTTGCCAATATTTGCACTGCAGTAGGATATAAAGGAAGAAAAGCACTTCTTTGCAGATTTAGGGTTTTGGCGAAGCATTGGTTTGAAGCATTTCATCCTGTCGGCTAACATAAGAATGCCGGAGATCCTTTATTGAGATACTTCGTTGCACTGTGAGATATATAAGGTTTTCACTCTATAAGCAGAAAAGTCTGAGGAATGTTGCAGTGAATAAATTAAGCTAGCGCGAATCCTATATTTCCAAGAACAGATCACCGGTAGTGAAAGAAACCCCGCGGTGGAGGTGTTTTCTGAGTTATACAACCCAGACCCAATTAGAGCTATTTTGATACTCCACTTGTAAAACCACTGCTTTTTAGTAGCCCAACCATCTTGATTTTACTATGAAACTGCCTGTCGTATATTTTCTTTTTTGCTAACCATCGACTTGGACACTCACACAGGTAGTGGAAGACTGTCGCCCTAGAATCTTCTTGATTGCAACTTTTACGTTTATTGTTGTACGGCTACCCCATCCCCGTGGTATGGTCTTCTAAATGCCAGTGACCGGTTATTGTTGACGTAATTCTGAATATGTCTGCTCGTGACTTTCTTAACAACTCGTCAGTTTGTGGATTTGTTGAAATGGAGCCATATTTGTTTATTTATTTTGTAGGTATTCGTGTTAGTCCATCATTAGTGACCGCTCAGCGTGGCGAAACAATGAAATATCCTTAAAACATCGCGCACAGGTATGGTTTACTGGGGCTGGGGCTGGAATTGTTGGACCACATTTCAAAAAAAGCAATTGCATTGGGAAAAACCACTTCCATTTTTCAGGCGGAGGTCCACACCTTAGAGCTGTGTGCCAGAGAATGTCTACGGAGAGGCACGCGCGGTACCAATATTAATATACTCTCTGACAGTCAAGCACCTCTAAATTCGATGGATAGCTTCTCATTCCAATTAAGATTTGTCTGAGAATGTTTTAAAATCCTCAACATTCTAGTATCAGGATACTTTGTTACGTCCCTTCGCGCCCCTCGTGTCCCGGAACCCACATCAAGAAACTTTGTTACCTTTGAGGACATGAGGGGCACAAAAGGAATGAATTTGCGGACACTTTAGCGAAAAAGGAAGCAAACACTCCCTTCATAGGTCCTGAACCTTTCTGCGGGGTAAATAGCAGCTTCAAAAGTGCCCCAATCGCGGATGCGGCAATCGAAAAGACTCAAAGATCCAGAACGTATAAAGGCAGAAGCAATCCTTAACCTAAGAGGAAAGTACATAAAACTTTGCAGTGAACTATTAACAGGACACTGTAAACTTAAATATCACATGAAAAAGATAGGTGCGATAGAAAACGATTCCTGTAGACTGTGCAAAGAGGCACAAGAAACAGACCAAGAACACGTTCTATGCGACTGCTCAGCAGTGGCACGACGCAGATTACATTACAACGGAAAAGGGGCTATAAACCCAAACCTCCTGGTAGAAATTAGGCCTACAGCAGTTTTAGGATTTATGAACAGGATTCAGGTCGCAGTGCACAAACAGCCATTCAAAAATAAGAGTCCATCTGTAAAAGGGCTGCTTTTTGCGTACGTTTTAGCGACAGCCTAATTCTATAGCTTCGGATTCGTTATAGGATGCGAACTCAGTCCTCTAATTGGTGCTTATCTGTCGGAAAATATTTTTCTTTTTGGCAGTTGTCACGCAACAAGCAACTGCATGTTCTCTTCCAACTACATCCACTACATCAAATTCACTGTAATGATCCGGTGGTCTTAATTTGAGCTCGATGGGAAGCTCATCGCTGAATATTTCTCCACCAACTTTAATGTCCAACTCTGAGTACTCCGTGTACAAGTTTACTGAGCCCTGTCTCCAAATGCTGCAAACTGTCCCATCTTTCCTTGAGAGAATACAAATGGAGAAGCTTCCGCTGGTATCAGCGTGGGTGGGCATTGAACTTGCTGAGAAATAATCTATTTACCTCTCTGCCTATATCTATTTTTACAACAATAAAAAAATAAAAAAATAAATAATTGGCGCGTACACTTCTGTTAGGTGTTTGGCCGAGCTCCTCCTCCTATTTGTGGTGTGCGTCTTGATGTTGTTCCACAAATGGAGGGACCTACAGTTTCAAGACGACTCCGAACGGCAGATATTTTTATGAGGAGCTTTTTCATGACAGAAATACACTCGGAGGTTTGCCGTTGCCTGCCGAGGGGCGACCGCTATTAGAAAAATGTTTTTATTAATTTTGATTTCACCGAGATTCGAACCAACGACCTCTCTGTGAATTCCGAATGGTAATCACGCACCAACCCATTCGGCTACGGCTACGACCCTTTGCTAGCTATCCATCACACAAATTTCGAGGAAAGTGTGAATAAAACCTCTTTTAGTTTTATTAAATTCTGCCTAGAATTTTGCTCTTCGATGTCGGATCAACTGGTTGAGGACGGGGGTTGGTTTCGCAAGATATTTCCATAGGCATATCCATGTACGAAGGCGAGTTAAGCCTGTTAAAATATCCATAAAGCAATTCGGGACATGTTAAGCAGGTTCTGCGATGCAACTCTACCTGTTTCTTTGCGATGGGGGATAGTTGGTTTCCTATTTTGGTATTAAAGAAACGAGACCTGGTATTAGTTACTTAGTTAGCTGTTTACTGTCGCAAAGCGTTTATAGCCTTCGATAGTGCGCCAATCCAGCGGTGGAAGCACTTGTTCCTTAATGTCATATTTAACTCCAAAGGGGGAATTTTTGGTGTTTCTAAGAGGCTGCAAATGTCCGGCTCTGGCGGCTAGGCGCTTGAGATTCCTTAGCGTGCCCTTTAGGGATGGCTTGAAGAAATTCTCCAGCCTAGCTCCATTTTCTCTTTTCTACTACATCAACAGCACTGGATGGCTGTAGACGGTTTTCTCTTTTCTAAATTTTTTCGCAGGTAGTGGTCCATATTATGGTATCAAAACGGCACGTAAGTGCTACTTGTAGTGTACCTGTACTCTTGCCATTTAACCTACATATCTAGAGGAGGCTCGGTTTCTATCATTAGTTTGCATGGGTGATAACTGGTAGTACGAGTATTCCATCGGTAACTACTTAAAAATTATTACTTTATGCACTTTAAGTAGGATCGTAGAAGTTAGAGCTATGAAAATGATAAGGCGGCGCCATTAGAAGGCATTCCGGGACTGCGCTAAGTGCGGTATTCAGAAGTTTTCTGGTTTCATCCTCGGGAACAACTAGGTGCTGCATACTTCAAAAAACGGTCGATCGTATGCTGCCAACAGCGATTTTTATATTTACTCGAATGGCGAATGGCCAAGTAAATTGAAGACTTTGTTGCTGCTCTGTGCTTTGGTTATAATTGCAATCCGGAACGATTACGACTATTTTTTCGATGATATAACTTTATTTAGTTCGGTTAAACCTTCAATAGAAATAGATTTTGGGTGGTGGGCTCCAAACCTAGCGGACAAGCAGCTGTTTGGATGGCTCCTGGGCTGATTCGCCTTCTCACATTAGCTCGCTCCGAAACAGGAGTTCGGAAGCTACTCAGAGGAACTTGCGAAGTCCGGAACTTGTGAGCTGCTTGAGCCGTGTGTAGAAGAATATGGCGATCAGATACCTAAAACACCTACTGGTTTGAGAATAATATTCTCAGAATATGTTTCTTCTTATGTTGCTATGATCGCGTTAGTTTTTTCAGGTCAAGAAGCTAGCAAACGGGTGGCCAGCAGAAATATTTTCTAATGAGTTTTTCCATTACTTCCCTTTCTCTATGGACATAGCTCAATAAACCAAAAAAATATAGTCAATATGGACTATATGGCTCCGATTTTTAAAGAGGAGAACATGTTCAATATCACTGTCGAAAAAGAAATATGGCCTAAGGACTTTAGCACTAAACGTAATATACTTAACTTTCATACAGACGGTTCTTAAATAACTAGCGGAGTAGGCGCTGAGGTGTACTATTCAAAGATAGACCTAAGAAAGCCGTATAAGCTTCGATAATACTGCCGTGTATTCGAGACAGAGATAGTCAGGCAGCCATTAAAGCAATTACATCGTTTAGTATAGAGTCCAAGACAGTTCTTCAGAGCAAGAAGGCAGTAGAAACGTTGGATCTGGTGAACGAAATGCCAAAGTCCATACGATTAATATACAACGAACGAGATGGAAAAGTGATCAGGAAATTCAGTACAAGATGGGAAAGTCTGTCCACTTACAGGAATGCAAAGATCAGAATGTAATTACAAGAATGTAACAAAACCCTCACAGTCGTACTCGATTTATACTATCACTAACACGAAAAGATTGTACTTATAGGACTATGATAGGCGTGGTGACGGGACATAACCCAGTGGCAGCGTATGCTTATAAGACAGGAAAAAACTCAAACGCATAATTAATGAACTCCATCTGGTATAGCTACAGGCCGACCATCGACCGGTTCGGTAAGGTTCGGCGTAACTGCAAGTCAACCAGTTCCATCTAACTTAACTTTCCTTTTCTGCCGCTCCTCAAGTAGCATTAAAGCGCCGTTTTGATACCATTATGAGACCTCCAACAGGCAGATATCTACAACCAGCGAGAGCTGTTGATATAACGGAGAAGATTGATGAGACTTAGGTTGGCGCACTGCTCCAGGCTGCCGAAGAAAGGAGCACACAGTGACCTTAATCGTCTAGCTGCCAAGCCCGGACATTTACAGAGAAAGTGCTCAACAGTTTCCTTCTCTGAAAGGTCCTAGCTTTTCCGCGAATGTGCCGATCGTCCAGAGACCGGTAAATACAGCTACAAGTTTGGAAATTGAATGGCGAGAAGTCCAAAGAACTTTCTGAGTCCTTGGTATATTGTACTGGGGCTAAAGGGTTTTCAAAATAGCACATGAACAAATGGAGCTCCATCTTTTATGCGCTTTCCTGAGAAATAATTCCTTTTCGAAATATTAACAAAAATTTTGGGCCAACAATTTTCTAAGGGGACGGCATTGCTCATCTACATATTTTAAACTGAGAATTCTGCTAACAGAGTTGCAAAGCTTAACTTTCACGTCACATTGCGTTGATTTCATTGGTAGCTCTTCTGTTACTGGGCTGTATTAAAAATTAATCTTTCCTTGAATTGAGTGCTTAATATTATCTAGCACATACTTGGTAGAAAAACACCACTGAGATATGCGCCAAAATTCGTACTATGAAATGATGTTCGGTGAGAGAAGTTTGCGCTCCTATCTACAATTCAACCCAGATCAATGAAAATCGTTGACTGGGTTCAGCTGTTTCACACATCAAGGGCAAAATATTTTTTTTAATTATCGCTGTAGCAATAAACTTTTCACTCTCCATTTTTTGTGCTGTTCATATGTATGCTATATATAGTTTACACCTACTTCAATTAATGTGAGCAAATATATCAGGAACCTTTATTTTTGCGCACAATTTTTTGCTGCTGAATTCAACTGTGTTTACATACCAAATAAAATAAAATAGTGTATTTCAACTAGTATTTCATTCACTGCATTTAAATTGAAAATTATTATATCAAAATTATTTTATAAAAAATTCACCCTATTGCTTGTGCAGTAAAAAGCTCTATTGCATGTAGTGGCCATGGAATTATAAAGTTTTTTGTTTTTGTTTCGTAATTGAGTTTCATGGAACAGATCTGCAAGTCCATGTCAATTAATATTTATAGGTATGTAAAAATAGTATTTTTGGTCCGTGGATGTAATTTTACATTTAAATTTAGTTTTTTTATTATCGTAGCTTTTTATGTACCTGAGCTTCCTAAAGGGTGGTTAAGTTTTAAGGGCCGGTGTTGATTTTGAATAAAATACAATTTTCTTTAGAAAATTAATATCATTTCTCTTTATGATGATAATATTGGTATAGCTCAATTACGTGTGGAATGAAATATCGGCCAAATGGCTGCCGCGGCCTCGGCGGCCCACCTCCATCCGATGGTCCAAATTTTCGATACACCTTCTCTTTCAAATAACCCCAAAGAAATAAGTCCAACGGTGTCAAATCACATTATCTTGGCGACCAATTGACATCGCCGCGACATGAGATTATTCGGCCATACAATTTTTCGCGCGAAAGAGCCATTGTTTCGTTAGCTGTGTGACAAGTGGCACCGTCCTGTTGAAACCACATACCGTCCGTATCTTCCAATTCGGGCCATAAAAAGTTCGTTATCATCTCACGATAGCGAACACTATTCACAGTAACTGCCTGACCGGTCTCATTTTGGAAAAAATACGGCCCAATGATGCCGCCGGCCCATAAACCGCCTCAAACAGTCACCCTTTGTGGGTTCATTGGTTTTTCGGCAATCACTCTTGATTATCATTCGCCCAAATGCGGCAATTCTGCTTATTGACAAATCCAGTGAGGTGAAAATGTGCCTCATCACTGAAAATTTGTCATTCACTGTTGCCATTTCCCGCCACCATTCTGACCATTGACGACGCTTGAAATGGTCAAGAGGCTTTAGTTCTTGAGTGTGCAATTGACTCAAGAACTAAAGCCTTGTAGGCATGTAAATGCAAGTCTTTATGCCTAATGTTCATCAACGACGAGAGTGAGAGGTGCAATTTTTGGGCACGACGACGAGTGGAGGTGGACGGCTCTTCAACCACACTATCGCGAACAGCAGAAATATTTTCTGCAGTACGAGCTGTACGAGCATGCACTGGTGTTTTGACATCTCAAACTTTTGCACAATTTTTCCGATTGTACGCACATTTGGACGATTAAATTGACCGAAAAAATCACGAAGTGCGCGATATGCATTTTGATTTGAACGCCCGTTTTCAAAGTAAGTCTGAATAACTTTGACGCGTTGCTCGATTGTGTATCTTTCCAACACATGTTCAGGAGTCAGCCAACGTGAAAAGGCGAAGCATTCCAGTATAGCTGGTTGTGCGCTGGGTCTGGGACAGGCCACTTAAAAATCCCCCCTCAAATGAAAATATGTAAAAAGCCTCGGATAAGAACTTCCTATACTGACGACGAACCCTGCAAATGAACTAAGGACTGCAATTTGAGGGCATGCACCTGAAATGTTCGGTCTCTGCACGGCTGGTTGATGTCCTCGTGAGAGTAAAGGCTGACATCACTGCCATTCAAGAGATGCGATGGACGGGATAAGCCAAGAAAAACGTAGCACCTTGCGACGTCTACTACAGTTGCCATGTAAAAGAGCGCAAATTTGGTGTCGGATTTGTTTTAGGAGAGAGAGACTTCGTCGTCAAGTACTGCCGATGACTGCGGTGAACGAGCGCCTCGCAATAATCCGCATCAAAGCGCGATTTTTTAACATCTCGCTAATTTGCGCCCACGCCCCGACGGAAGAGAAGGACGATGCGACCAAAGATTCCTTGAATGAGCGCCTGGAATATTCCTGCTCCGCCACGACTCCGCTTGGCGACTTCAATGCCAGGGTGGGCAAGGAGGGAATTTTTGGTCTCACAGTCGGAAAATTCAACTTGCACAACGAAACTTCCAGTAACGGACAGAGACTGACCGACTTCGTCGGGGTGTTTCGGTAGTCTGCAGCACCAGATTCCAGCGTAAAAATAAGCGTTTTTTATCAAATGATGAAGTCATAACAGCTGTAGAGTTTGGTTTTAAGCAGTTTTGAGGTGTGTGTAATAGCTTCTATTTGCAACCTGCAGCCGTTCGTTTGTGCAAATAAGCGGATCTGCTGTACTACTTAAGCTTACTCCTAGGTACTTGAAGGTTTCAACGTTTCGTACGTGGGACCCGACTTTCAAAATACCATATTGACCATTGCTTCGCGATCTAGCCAAGTATTTGGTATTCCCAATATTGAACCTTTCACAGTTAAAACGCCTGAAACTGATCAACAAATTTGATAAACCCATATGAAGGTCGAACAGAGAAAAATCTTTTAAGCATTAAGTTTGAAGTATTTGGAAATACGTCTCGACACACTCTCCTCTTAGCTCACTAAAGAAAAACTATCTACTCAGATTTGAGTGATGATCGGAAAGATATACTAAACAACTAGCTTAAAGGTATTGGTGACAATATGACAATGCAGTGGCGCACTGGAGCCGTGAAACACATTTTTCTGTTATGATGAAAAAGAGTTAATATATGAAAATCTTCGAACGACTTGACTGCGATATTAACGTCCCATTAATTTGATAACTACTTTCTATATTTGTTTTATGCAACTTTACATTGAAGTATCGTATCTTTTACGACTTGCACAATGCTCATGCACTTAATTTAACCTTTAACCCTGGAGCTGATGGCTTATTATACTCGTAAATACTTTAAAATTGCAAAGCACAAATATTAAACCAAGCGTTAAACCTCGTTATTAAAATGCTCTCGGCATACAAAATAAGCACATGAAATGGATACCCAACAGGAATGCTGTACGATTTTTGAAAGCCGCCGCAACCGACTATCACTTGGCAGTAACTCCAAATGAAACATTAAATTATATAAAAGGTTTCATCGAAAATGGGTCGTCACTAATCATCAGGCTTTGGCAAGCCTCGGTGTATATTATTTCAATAGCAGTTCATAAAAAACATCTGACATTTAAAGGCGGCATAGAACTAAATATAAGTGCCGCCATTTGTAGAACAATACAAAGACGTAGTATAACATAAATTCGAAGAGGAGCTCGGCCAAATACTGAATAAAGATATTCTTTATCGTCTTTTTTGAGTACCAGAGGTCGTATAATGGCTATAACGCGGCTAACGTTGGAGGAAGCTTGATGGACTCCTTCTACCTAAGCTAAAAGGAGTCACAATCCAGATATCTAAAGAAATCAAATATGTTGGAGTAATTCTCGATAGTAAACTCTTTTGGAAGTCACACGTTGAAACAAAGATATTCAAAGCAATGGCAGCCTTGTGGCAGTGCAAGGGTGTATTTGGGAAACCGTGGGGTCTTTCTACTAGCAAGATTCTATGGATCTACACAGCTATGATACGACCTATGCACCAGTGGTTTGGATGAGTAGACTCTCTCTCTTGGGAGCCAGCAAGACCTTATAGAGACTATAACGCACTGTGGCCATCTGTTGCACCGGAGCTTTTCCGATTACTTCAGACCCGGCATTAGATGTTCTGCTTTCATCCACATCCACTTTATGCTTTCATCCAAGGAGAGACCTTCAAGGCCAGCTGCAGGTTGAAACACAATGGGAATCGGTACGGACCCTATCCGGCATTGGAAAACAGAGAAGGCAAGGACTTCAATGCAATGATTATCTCTATGTCCCTTGCCATCCCATGCCCATGCCATCAGAAGTCGCACTTGAAAAGAGATACAGTGTGGTGCTGCCAGATGCTCAATTGTGGTCAAACTCTAAAAATGAGCTCGGCAAACACTGTTTTCGTATTTTCACGGATAGCTGCAGAATCGAGCATAAATCCGGCTCTGGTTTCTACGTGAAATATGTGCTTCAAGCGGAGGTGTATGCTGTTCAAGAAGCAATGCACTTTGGAGTGGAAAACAGGTGGAGAGACAGATCTGTATGTATCTTTAGCGACAGCCAAGCTGCGCTTATGGCCTTAGACATCCCTCCGACCACTTCAAGGGTACTTGAGTCCTGTAAATTCAGGTTGAACTATGTCAGTAGATATAATAACCTGAGGCGAGCATGAGTCCCGGGACACGTGGGTATCGCGAGTAACGAAACATTCGACTCTTGAGCAATGATAAGCTTTGAGGCCAACTTCTTTGGCCCGGAGGTCGTCGTGTCACTCCCTTCCGCAGCAATCTAAGTCACGGTTAGCAAACGAGTTACTTCAATGCACAAGCGAGCTTTGCAAGCTGAGAGAGGCTGCAGATGGACAAAATTGATACTATCTGTCGCAGATCCTCCTGCCATTAAGCAGAATGGGTTGTAGGCAGACTGATGACGGGCATGGAAAAGGTAGGCATCGCAGACAGTGCTCTCTGCCCAGCATGTGGAAGGAGGATGGGACGGCAGACCACTTTCTGTGCGTCTGCTCTGCCTGCCGTCGAATCAGATCTACCCAGATTTCTTCGGAGGTCGGATAGATTTAAAGAAAAGTAAAAAGGAACTCGAGTGCAGTAGAATGGACTTTATGTTGTTTAAGTGCTGCACTTTCTAGAGGTCCCTATAAAAAAAAAACGAAAACAAAAATCTATTTGAATTGTACTTTAATTGTTTAGTAAATAAATAAATTAATTAATTCCGATGGAAAAACAGTACCGATTATTTTTGGTGTGGCGTGTGACGCACCCTAATGCACATTTGTGTGTTACATGGCTGGAGGACGCAAACGAGTTTCTGCTGTTCTACTTCCAAAGTTCTCAACCATTTCTCATGGGGCTTTCATAAGTTGACCCTTGCTAAAGCATTCTGCCATAAAGGGTCTATCCACTTACGCCTGGTTATATTCATACATACGTGAATGTTGCTATATTTGCATGCGTGCGCCCATCTACTCACATGCACATCGCATCGTTTCTTAAGCTCCATGCTGGCTTGGCTTGAGTAGCGGGCGAAGAGCAACTTCACGCTTCCATAATCAATATTCAAGTCATAAGTGGAAGAAAAAGGCGAACACGTTTAGCCAACCCACTTTGGTGACACATTTGCATATGTGTATGCAAATATGTACATGTGTAGGTGTACAGCACATGCACCTGCCTTTAAATTAAAGTATTCTTCTGGCGCAAAATATTTTCAAGACGCCTCTAAAGGCCGACCCGAGGGTAACTGAGCATAATGCTTTGTGAGTGGGTATTTGTGTTAAATAATTAAATTTGGAATTTTTTTATTTTTTCTCTATTTTTTCGACTTTGACATAATTTTTACGATATTATCCGATATTGAGGATTTTTTTTAGTACCCTACTGCGTTAGTAAATTTAATTTTGCGTCGAATGAGCTATATTTGACTGTAATTGAATTAAAATTAATAGAGTTGTGTGGGTTTTAAGATGTTTTCTTTTTTTTTACTACGAGATTTGGTATGCGTTTCGAAGCATGAAAATGATAACAAGTGTCATTATAAACGCATAATATTTATTGGAGTATTGTGCAGTGCAGCACTGTACGGTATGGTGCGGTGCAGTACACAACGGCACTGGTTCCAAACTTAAAAATGCATTGGAAACGGCCCTTTGGAGTTTAGTATGGTACGGTACATTTATCATTTCTTCATCAGTTTTGAATACTTCTCTGTAAGAAATTCGATCATCATCATTCATCTGAAGTCGTCATCAACTAAATTCCATTGTTTAATTTAAGCGAGCGTTTCAGATTGTCTTCCCGATAGAAGTAAATCACGAGAAAGATCCTGAAAATCTGAATTTGATACAATGTCTCGTTCTGAAAACTTAGAACCAGACGGAAAGTACTCTTCATCATCAGGTTTATTGTATCAGTTTGATCATCATCAGCAATGAGTTGAACTTCCTTCAGTTCATGACCTGCAGTTGAGTCAATCATATCGTCCAAGACTACGGGGTTCTTAACAGTTGCAACATCAGCATACTTTATGTGCTTTCGAGTTTTATAATGATGACCGTTTACGTCCGTTTTACAAAAATAACAATCATCTGGTTTATGATAAGGCTGATGATGCCATATCATCGGAGAATATTGAGAAATTTGACTTTTCTGGCAACGTTTTGATTTATATCTTTTGAATTTCAATGAAACAAACAATAAAACTTTGAAGTTTTAATACGGTTAAATTATAATAACAAACTTCTTTTGTTAATCAATGTACAGTGCGAACTTTGGTACACTTGGGAGCTTTTTCATACTTCTATTGAAAAAAAAAAGTGCTATAATATGTCAGATATTATCGTAAGTTCTAACCAGTTCTGTTGTATGCAGTACAGTGTACTCTTATGTATACATATATACTCCAATAAATATTACGTATCTATAATAACGCATCAAAACACGTCCTTATTCCCATTTAGCGTAAGCTATACCTACATACCAAATTAGTAAAAAAAAAACAAAAAATCTTAAAACTCGCACAACTCTACTAATTTTAATTCAATTACAGTCAAATATAGTTCATTTGACGCAAAATTAAATTTACTAACGCAGTAGGGTACTAAAAAAAATCCTCAATATCGGATAATATCGTAAAAATTATGTCAAAGTCGAAAAAATAGAGAAAAAATAAAAAAATTCCAAATACTTCCGTCTACAGTCTCGTCAGTTGTCATTTCAGAAAAAATGTTAACACACTGTCAAAAAGGCTTGTTTTTGTTCTTTCGAACTAAAAAAGCAAATTCGAAATCGGATGGAAATTGGCGAAGTTAGGAGTTATTCTTCACATCAACCTACTGAAAAACGGTTTTATGGCCATAAAATGAGATTTTGGGGGTGTATTGGAAATTTCTCCTATACCATTCTTTTCAGTTTTTCATAAGCTACAACCCTCACCATGTCCGATCCAAAGTTTTTTTGCAACTTTTTTTTTTGTACCACAGTGTAATTGAGCGCAGATGCTGGAAGAAAATAAAAAAAACCTTTCTAATAGCTTATAACATTTTAGACGGAGAAAATCTGGTTCAAAAAACAATCTGTGCATGTGAACTAACAAGGTGGGCAAATAAGACGCACAAAGAAAAGGGGTGACCGCAAAAAGGTAGGAAAAGCACATAAATTGAATGGCATACAAAGGTGTAAAAAGGTCTTAGAGATAATGCGGTGGAAGTCGCGTGTGCACACTTACTTCAAAAAAATATCTCCATACCTGTCTAATGCGCACTTACAAGCTTATGCTCGATAAAGGGTGTTCTTTTAAGAACTTGTGAAGTTAAAATGGTAATACAAAACAGAATGCATTTTTTGTAGTATAATCTACGAGTTACATGGTCCATTCTCTCTCACTGTCTCTCTCTCTCTCTCTTGTCATTATTGTAGGATTAGGTTCTGTTTTTCCAACGAAAAAAATTTAAATTTGCTATTGTTTTTTTAAATAAAAATATAACTAATGCATAATTTGCATCGGGATCCAGGCGTCCAACACTCTTGCCAACGCTTTTGTCGTCTTTCTGAAGGTCGTGGTGTTTTAAGTGGTTACAGTTAGAAAAATTATTTTTTTTTGTTTTTTTTTTTAATATATATATATTTAAGAATACAGAATACAGAAAATTGAATACCGGTGAGTATCTTCGGCGGCCGCCGTAGCCGAATGGGTTGGTGCGTGACTAACATTCGGAATTCACAGAGAGAACGTTGGTTCGAATCTCGGTGGAACATAAAAAAAAACAAAAAATTATGAAAAACATTTTTTCTAATAGCGGCCGCCCCTCAGCAGGCAATGGCAAACTTCCGAGTGTATTTCTGCCATAAAAAGCTCCTCATAAAAAAATATCTGCCGTTCGGAGTCGGCTTAAAACTGTGGGTCTCTCCATTTGTGGAACAACATCAAGACGCACACTACAAATAGGAGAAGGAGCTCTGCCAAACACCCAAAAAGGGTGTAAGCGTCAATTATATATATATATATATATGTATATATATCTTCGAAATTACAGATAAATTTATAAAGGCGGTTTAGAGTGCGTGAAAGTACAAGACCAAATTTTAAACGCGTTTTTCTCAAAATGGTGTTTTCAAAGTCAGTGACCAACCTTACTCGAAAACGGTTACACCGATTAGTCTCAAATTTTAACATGAGCTTCTTAAATACGAGGTGTGTTCAAAAAGTATCGCGAATTTTGTGTCTTTTTCAAAATTTATTTATTCATTAATATCTATTTTGTCCCTTTCAAAGTAATGCTCATGAGATATTATGCACTTTGCAACGTTTTTTCCAATCTTCGAAGACCTTCAAAAAATCATTTTTTTTATCTTGTTCAGCTCCTCCTTCGATGCCGTCTTTATCTCGTCAATCGTAGCGTAGCGTCGTCCTTTCATGGGCCTCTTCAGTTTCGGGAACAAGAAAAAGTCACAGGAGGCCAGATTTGGGGAATACGGTGGCTGTGGTATCATTAGTGTGTTGTTTTTGGCCAAAAAGTGGCGCACAAGCAACGATGTATGAGCAGGGGTGTTATCGTGATGCAAGAGCCAATATTTGTTCTTCCACAAATCTGGCGAATTGCTTCGCGCAAATTGCGCATAACTTGCAAGTAATATTCCTCATTGATCATTCCTCGTTTTACCCTGTAGTCGAACGCCCCTGCAATCGAAGAAAACGGTAAGCAAAAATTTTACATTCGACAGAACCTGGCGCCCTTTTTTCGGTCTTGGTTCGTGCGGCAGCCTTCCATTGAGATGATTGAGCTTTGGTTTCCACGTCATAACCACAAACCCACGATTCGTCACCAGCTATGATCTCTGGAGCAAATTTGGGTCGTCGGGGACAGTGTCCAACATCTCATTAGCAATGTTCATGCGATGCTGCTTTTGCTCGAAATTTAGCAGTTTTGGAATCATTGAAAAAAAAATGGGCTCTAATGGCACGAGCCAATCGATATGTCTAGGTCA
This sequence comes from Anastrepha obliqua, assembly GCF_027943255.1. Classification (NCBI taxonomy): domain Eukaryota; kingdom Metazoa; phylum Arthropoda; class Insecta; order Diptera; family Tephritidae; genus Anastrepha; species Anastrepha obliqua. The sequence goes on along the minus strand of NC_072896.1, from coordinate 101,842,605 downwards.
TCATCAACTTCTCTAACGGTCATTCGACGATTAGCCAATATCAGTTTCTTCACTTCAGCAATTTTTTCGTCTGTTGTTGAAGTGCTTGGGTGTCCGGCACGCTTTTCGTCGTTCAAATCTTCTCGACCTTCTGAGAACATTTTGTATCACCGATAAATGTTGATTTGCTTACGTCCAAAGTAGCTCCTCCGTATGACACAGTCAACATTCGGAATGCATCCGCGCACTTAATTTCGTTTTTCACACAAAATTTGATACAGGTTCTTTGATCCATCTTTTCGAATAGGTAAAAATCGAAGACGAGCCGAAATACGTGCAAGCAAAGCCGCTGTCAATAATTAACTGAACATTCAAAATGGCCGAACTCGTCGGCATGAGTGAGTGACATGAGTAGCAACATATCGTCATAAAAAAATCGAAACTCGAATATACGTAACCTGCGAAAGTTCAAAATTCGCGATACTTTTTGAACACACCTCGTATATTTTTTAGTAATTGTTCGAAGATTTTTTCTCACCGATAAATATTGTTGTTTTTATAAGCAATTTAAGGCCGAAATTTTGGTCAAAAATTGATTATTTGTTTTTGAAAAAACCGCCATTTTGTCAAAAAACTTTATTTTGCATTCCTTCGATTAAATTTAACATTACTTTAACGAAATCTGTTTGGTTTTTTAATTTCAGAGAATCCAGTTCAGAGATATAGTGGTTACCGCAAAAGGTCTTTTTTGAGAGGAGCTCCCGGAGATCAGCTGTAGCTCCTTTCCAAATAAATTTAAAAGTTTTCTCAGAAAAAAATTCTGGAAAATTCGCTTTTGCTCGGCCTTCTAACTGTATAGAACCCCATAAGTTGATCTTTCATCCCAATCTTTGTCAATTACCATATTTTACATGCTGGTTCCATTCTCTTCTTCTCATGCGGCTCCATTTTACTACGTCTGCGTTTTCGCATATCATTAGTATTTCCTCGTTTCTGTTGAGATCGCGCCTTGTATAGCTATGGCTCGCAGCGTTTGCATTTTGACAGTGGATAGCATTCGCTCTGTTGTAGTTTTATCCGCTCGAGTTGCAATTCCGTATGCCATAATTGGCCTTACTCATGTCTTTAAGGGTGACCAATTTAGAAGAATCGGATTTTATATTGAAATAAAGCAACCAAAATTCAAATTGATTGGGCAATCTTTATTATTTTTGCATAGAACCTTTTCAGACATTTATTTTTCAGAGATAATCCTTTTCAAATGTTGGCCGCAACTACGCCTTAATCCAGCCATCCGTAAACACCAATTTTGAATGACTTGCTTCGGTGCCTCGTGAGTAACTTTAGTAATGCTGGTTTTCAATGCCTCAATTGAAGCTGGTTTATCCACAAAGCATTTAGACTTTACACACCTTAACAAATAAAAGTCCAAAAGTGTGATATCACACGTTGATTGTGGGCAATCTACTGGTCAGAGACGAGAGATAATTTGCTCACCGAAACGACGACGTAGTAAATCCATTGTTTCACGGGTTGTCTGGCTGTATGGCAAGTAGCGCCCACTTGATGGAACTACAATAAATGTTGTAGAGATCACGGGCAAATTAGCAAGAGTGCGCCGTAAATGTCGGCCATTTGATTTCTATTCTCGCACGAGCTGCATTTTAGAGGCACTTAAGCCAAGCTCTTTATTTCAAATTTTCATGCAATCGAAGTATGAAGGCCAACAAGTAGGGAACGACAACGAATCGACGTTTCGGCGTGTTCTTGAACATTGCGTTCTATGAATTTCGCGAATAGATTTAATTCTCTCAAAGTAAATATCGATAATTTGAAAGTGTTGTTCTGGCGTTAAACCACTCATGATTACTTGCCAAACCTTGCTGAACAGAAAAGTGCGCGCAGTTTGCCATTCTCAGCTATCAAACCATAGTTATTGATAGCTAAAAAACACCCGATATTTATTTTAAGAATATATGCACATACCTGGTAAAGAAAATCTATTAAGTCATGATATCAAGAAAGAAATATAACTAAAATTTTCATTACGTAGCTAAGGCCAACTCATAAGTCTGCTAGGCTGACTTGCAGTTAATGGACATCTAGCGTTTCCGAAAGGAGTACATTCGTTACCCTACGCGGCTCGCTCATGCGGCATTATAATGGTTCGTTTGTTCTAAATTTATCCGTACAATTCAACTTAGGATATCTCTTGCAGCTGTTCTATCAAAGTTGTCTTGTTAGCCGAGCCGTCAACCACTTCCTCATTTTTATTTTTTATTTCTTTCTTTTTATTATTATATTATGAGCCGATTTAGCACTGCGACTTGAAAGATCTCTTGTGCCCTCTTCATGGATTCAGAGCATTTATTTGAGTCCATCTTCCTCAAAAAATTTAGTATTTATTCTATTTTATTGAGCTTAATTTCCTACTTTGGTAAAATATGTTTACCCATGTGTTTGTGCCGCTTTAGTATCAATGCTGGACACGATCTCAACACATGTTGGGTGGTTCCGTCTTCCTCTGTACAGAAGTTGCAAGTTCCATTGGAATAGTATATTCTGAGGTTAGTGAGAAGTTTGATTCTAAAATATTCTTATTTAATTCCATATAATCTCTAAATCAGTTTCAATTGAAGTTATTTAACATTGATTTTGGTTGCGATAAACTTGGTAGATTATCCCAATATAATCTTCTTTGTCTTTTTTCTATTTCCTGAATAATAGAGGAGAATTTATCCTTTCCTGGGCACAAAATGGCTCTGTGCTTATAAATGGGGGGAAGCCCCTTTGATGGCTAATTAATCTGCCCTGGAGTTTGTATGTGCTTTGGAATCCATAGGATACGTACCTGGTTGTACTGACCTAAGATATTCAACTTATCAATACATTTCAGTATCACTTTTGATGTCACCTGGAAAGAGTTAAGAAACTTGATTGCGGCCTAGCTATCAATAAGGTGAGCTATAAAATAAATAAATAATTGGCGCGTACACTTTTGCTAGTTGTTTGGTCGAGCTCCTCCTCTTATTTGTGGCGTGCGTCTTGATGTTGTTCCAGCTATGTCAGCCATGCTCAGTTGTTGCAGTTGCATTAGGGGTGGAAGCGAGCGTACCTTTCCATTGCGTGACATCCGCTTGAAATATGCTTGCATTCTTATTGAGCATAACTCAAAGTTAAATTTCGTGAATTCGTGAGAGATCAGAACCACCGCTCTCATATCGGCAGTTAATTAGGTCTATGACTCTGACATAACCTACATTTGGAGATGTTAAGAGGTAATAAAAAATCGCGTGAGCGGTTATCGCGCCAATTAAAAAGAAGAAGAAGGTAAAGAATTCATTTCACACCAAATTTGTAACTTTGATACTTCCTCCTGGAGTTTCACGCTGAATAATAACGATTTGATGCCTCTAAAGACTTCCAAATCCTCCGCGTACATTACACAATACGATTCATTGATGGATGTCTGGGATGTCTGGGATGCCATTGACGAAAATTAAAAATAGAAGTAGGCCTAGGAGACTACCTTGAAGCACTACTGAGATAAAATGTAAAACATTTGTCCATGCGACCATTGGAGAAAGCGAAAATGGAGTGCCTGCCGTCTGATCTAGTATCTTGAGTAAAATACATTTCATATTCCTAATTGTATTACAAACTCTTAGGCACACGAATGAGATATGTAGGCAGTTGTTTTAAGAATAGATTAACTGCGCTATTTAATAGCCATTATTGTTTCAATTAAACTACTTAATATTAACTTACGAAAGAGCTGGCGTGTGACTATCATTTGGAAGTGCTAAAGTTTGAAAACTCGAGCACGAAACACCAATTGATAGAACACGTTTTTTCCAATAGCTCACACTCCTCGGAAGACAATGGCAAGTCTCCGAGCATATTTCTAGGTCTAAGGTTCTAAACTTCAGTCTTGGTATATAAATATAATTACTTACGGAGTTCAAATAGTCTGTGTTCCACACACGCCTGTAGTGACTCGCCAAAAACTTCGGAAACTTGGTTGGGAAGTTTTAATGCATTCACCATATTTGTCGGACCTGGCACGAAGCGATTGTCACCTTTTTCTTCCATTGCAAAACTTCCTGAGTGATACGAATTTGGTACCAAGAGAGTATTGAGACTTATATGAGAGGGCATTATGAACCTACCTTTAAAATAGCAACAAGTTATATAAGAAGCGGGTGCATCTTTGAAATAAACCGAAAAACCCGAATCACTTTAAATAAAGTTTTGAATTTTACGCAAAAATAATGGATTTCTTTTTACATATGTCATACATGGGAAAATTCAGTGCTTCCATATAGTGCTGAGTTTTGTCCACGACGCTGGTGGAAGAAGAAAGACTTCAGATCTTCGTACCCTTTATTTTGAGAAAAATCTTTGGTCCCATACGAGATGACAACGGTATAACAACGGAAAACGGTATAACAACGAACTAATGGACTTATGCAACGGCGAAGTCCCCGAAGACTACACTGGCCTGATCATGTAGTGCATATGGAAAAATCACGACTATAGAAAAGAGTAAGAATATAGTTTCCAATCATAGTGAGAGGCAAAGGCAGAACCAAACTGGCATGAGTACCAAACATCACCGGAGACATGAAGAAATTAAAAGTAAAAAACTGGAAGATGAAAGCTATTGACCGGGTTAAATGGCAGAATATCGTTGAGGAAGTTAAAGCTGGTATGCTGATGGATGATCATGAATAAAATTAACTCCATTTTTGATATTTAATTGATGTAGCTATGTAGAAGCTTTGATTTTTTAAATCTTCGCTAGAGGTGAGCTCTTGAAGTTGCTCGAAGTTGACAGTCTATCGCCAGCTCACCAGCAAATTTCAATGCTTTTGAGAGGTACTTATACATACAAATGTATGTATTTTTATGTAAAAATTTCAGCTTGTCGACCATTTTTGCTATTATTTTTGATGCGTCTAGATGAAGCTAGAACGAAAATGGATTTATTGGCACCATATGATAATGGTTCAAGCAGCAAATCGTTGATAACCTTTAAGAGAGAAGATATTTAAACATCTGTGGGAAAATAAGTTACCTTCCGAAATATTAGTGGATCAGAATTGTAATTGCGGTTGAGTTACTCCAAATATTGTTTTTGTGTGACAATTGCTGTATTGTTATTGTTAGTTACTCGTTGCCGCAGAAAGCTAAATAAAGGACTAGATTGAGCAGTAATTTATTGCATGTCGATATTTGCTGAGTTCAAAAAACTATATATTAACATTTCGCATTCCAACACTTTTGTCAGTCTCTTTCCATCTCGGAAAGAATGGAATAAGGGATTCTCACTAAACAAGTTCGACACTACAGTCTATACAGATGGCAGTAAAGTAGATTGTGGTGTTGGAGTTGGTATATATTCTCATAAACTTAAAATCGAAAGATCTGTGCGTCTCCCTAATGCTTGCAGTGTCTTTCAGGCGGACTTCCGGACTGGCAATCGGGGAAGCTTGTAGGCTACCAATCGCAGATCCCTCTTTTAAGGGCAATATCGCTATTCTTTCGGATAGCCAAGCTGCAATCCAGGCACTGGGTTCAGCCACAACAACCTCTAAAGTGGTGTAGCAAAGCAGGAATAGCCTTACCACCTTGAGCGAAAACCATAAAGTTACCTTAATCTGGGTCTCCGGACATCGGAGCATCGAAGGTAATGAAAAAGCGGATAAACTCTTGCAGAACGGGTATTCACACCATTAGGTGCGGTAGAGTGCAATTTCCCTTAAATACCTTCGAATCGCAGATTGTAGATGGAGATAGCAGACGAAATGCAAAATTAGCAGAACGTTATGGCCCACCTACAACCTTAAGCAATCGTCAACACTGATAAACATGAAACGACGGAACGCCTGTAGACTAACGGCATTCATAACTGGCTTTTGGTCTGTGGGAGAACAAGCAGCCAAAATGGGCATCCCTCACAACACATACTGTCATAATTGAAAAACAACCGGAGAAAAAGGAAACAATCTTCCATTTCCTCTGCGAATGCCCTGCCCTATGGAAGGACAGAATGTTAACCCTGGGTAAACCGCTGTTCGAGAGTCTGGAACAACTGTCTGGCTTAGATGTCAACAACCTGATAAAATTCCTGAACCGCACAGACTGGATATAGTCATGCCGTAATTAACTGGTAAACAAGTTGGTAACGAGGATGTGGCAACAAAATGGTGCGAAAGCGCTAGTTGGATTCTGGAAGAATCACTACTTAAACCAATCAACCAACCAACCAACCTTCGATGCCTGTCCAGCATTTTCTCCACTTCTAAATCCTTCTTTTTTGAAGCGTGGACCCAATATTACACATATCCGAGGCAGGATTCGTTCTTCTTGGGAATATAATCGTTTTACCTCTGCTCTTAAAATTATTGCATAAAGTATGTTTCCGCCATTTTTATTGATTTCCTTAGAAAGCTGACAATGTAGTCCACATATGAGTGGGATTATAAGAGATGAAGTCACTTTTTTTGAACACGACAATTGTTGCGTTATATCATCAAAAAGTTTCAAAATAACAAATGACTTTTTCCCTCAATATTTGAGAGAGCGATGCTTCAATATTTTCAGCTAAATCGTTTGTTTGGTCGGACAGCTACATAAAGACTTGCATTTAAGTTGCTTCCAACAACAATTGCAGGCGCTTTACGAGTGTTGCTTACATCAATCGCATTGTTATTTGAGGCAGAGTTCAAACTAGCAGAGCCAGCGACGTCAGCATATGAAGTAGCCGAAGAATCACCTACTCGTACAACAGAAAATCCAATATTCTTTGTATATCCAACAATTACAAGTGCATTAGCTGTATTAGTGGACGCAGCAGCAGCTGACTCCGACGCCGACGTTGACATTGACGTCGTCTTCGCTCGCACTACATTTTTGGTGTCATCAGCATTAGAGCTCAACATAGTGAGTACAGTGGGATTCTCATTGGGTGATACGATGATAGGCGAAGATGGTGACATATTAACCAAGAGAGGCTGTTCAGTTATTGCATTGCTGCCTTTGTTGCTGTCTTTGTTTTTACAGATTTGATGGTTATTTTCTGCAGTCAAATACTTGCTATTGTCTTTTCTAGCTGCACTGGGATTGGTTGTATTTGCATAGTTAGCAACAACATTGCGTAAATTTGTAATTTCCGAAGTTAACGAAGAGATGACCGCATTGTTGTCATTGTTTATTGCGTATAGATAATTTAGTTATTTCCTATTGACTTGCAATTAAAATATTTTCAAGGGTTGGTTCAGATGGAAGGCGATATCGAGGATCCGAAATATTAATTCAACGAGTGAAACTTTCGTCATTCACTATACTGAATGGCTGGAGATCTTTAACTACCATTAGCAAAGTGCTGCATCTATTTCTGTATACCGTACTTTTCAAGTCGTATAAATTACGATTGTTAAAATCCAATGCAATAATCTAAAAACATTAAATAAAAACATTAAACTTTTTGTTGTTGTCTGATACAGATTTACATAGTCAAAGTAAAGGGTTTTCCAATAACAGGTGTTATTTTGAATACACCACTATTTCGGTAGGTGTCACTTTTGAAGCTGTCATTTTTTGATATTTGACAAGTAGAAACTACGCCATTAATAAAAATGGAACGATACACGCTTAAACAACGCATTGAAATTATTAAAATTCACTATAAAAATGGTGAAAATTTGGCAGAGACAGTTCGTAAAACTCGAACATTTTTGAGTCATCGTGAAGCTCCTTGTCGGACCGTAATGCAAAAATTGATGAAAAAATTCGAGCTGTTGGGAAAAGTTAGTGATGTGAAGAATAAAACCCGTGCACGTCGCTCAAGAACAGCCGAAAATATTGCTGCTGTAGCTGAAAGTGTTTAAGAAAACCCGGGTTGTCCTTTCCTCGTCGATCTTTGGAATTAGGCATTCCACAAACATGATTACACCGTATTTTGCATAAAGGTTTGGGTCTTACGGCTTCTAAAGTCCAGTTAACACAAGAACTCAAGCCGGCCGATCATCAACAAAGTCGTGTCTTTGCTGATGGGGTCGTTGAAATGCATGAAAATGATCCGGAATTCCATCGAAAAATCATCTTGAGTGATGAGGCCCGTTTCCACCTCGGTGGCTTCCTCAACAAACAAAATTGTCGAATCTGGGGCTCAGAAAATCCAAGAATTATTGCTGAAAAGCCTCTCTATCCTCAACGTGTGACTGTTTGGTGCGGTTTATGGTCCGGCGGAGTCACTGGACCTTATTTTTTCGAAAATGAAGCTGGAACAACAGTTACGCTGAATGGATTGCGCTATCGAGAGATAATTAACGATTTTTTATGGCCGGAATCGGATGGTATTGATCTGGACAACGTTTATTTTTGAGCAAGACAGCGCTACGTGCCACACAAGCAACAACACCATTGATCTTTTACGTGAATAACACCTCTTATTGGAAAACCCTTTAGTTCCGGTAGTATCGATACTCCTATAGCATGGATAGTATTTTTGGGAAAAGCAAACCATCGATATATTATATATATGTATATGATTTTCTGACTCTTCGAGGTGCACACATCTTTAATTTGCATTTGCTGCTATTGGTTTTATAGTGTTGTTGTAGGTATTTTTCTTGTTGTGTTAATAGAAAACCAGACCAAAAGACACACAAAAAAAATTAAAAGTGAATAGAAAAGTAGAGAACGTTCTGAACCCAAAAATATCAGCCAATGTATAATCAATCAAATAAACATTTTTAAATAAAGGCCCCGCTCTTAAAATAAAATTCCAATGAAAATATATATAAGTGTAGTCAAAAAGTTGTTAATCATTTCTGAAATATGTCTACCCCCACTTCAGCACAAGTAGAGGAATAGGGTTTGAGAAAATGGTAAATATCAAATGATAAGAAATGCTGAAAGTCAACTAAGAACTAAGAGAACTAAGGGGGTTTCAGACGTGGGAGAATACTTTTTTTTTTAGTTTGCTGGCACCACAAGCACTTGTATGCAAGACTGCATGAAAAAAGTAGTGTACGAGTTTAAAAAGCTCTGGTGCGATTACCACATTCGAGCCACTTTGTGCTACGGCCAACCGAGCGAGTAACTCTCTTCAACTCCGTGCTTGCCATAGCTAATTACATTTGATGCACAAAGTACAGCGTAGGTGTGCACACATTTGACTATTAAATAAATACATATCTACAGATCTGTAAGTACAGATGTATGTATATGCATATGTATATGTATGTGTATATCAACTAGTGTGCACTTGTGTAGTGGTTTGTTGCTCTTGGTTACCCTTCTATTCTTTATTATTAAATATTACGCCAAGCGAACAAAGTAAGATGAGCTACTTTCGACATAAACACACACACACACCCGTACATGCAAGCACACATGTACAACCACTTTCATACTAAACAGTATCCTGGGATTAAAGGCGATTCATGCGGGGACGATGACCATGTGGCAACAGTAATTTTGGGTGCTGGAACGCCCAAGTTAGCATAGCGAAAAATTTGCTGAAGTGCGAGGGGTGGATGGTTGCATATCTTATATGCCTGCATGTGTAGTTTAAAGTGGTATGTGATGTGTGTGAGTGTGTTTGTGTATATTGAATTTTGACTAAGCTTACACTGCTCTGCGGCCGGATATATTCATGGGTCGCTTGCTTTTTGACTGCTCCAGGCAATTGCTTTATTAAGAGTTTCTGCTCTACTTGATTCAGAGGGTTTGATGCTGGGGTTGTTGAGAGCAGAGCAAGAAATGCGAGGGTGTGATGGTATGATGGCTATATGCAGCCATATTCATATGTGTACGTAACATATAAACTCTTATTTCTATACATGCATACATATACCTATGTATGTACATACGGATATATTAGGGTGGCTCTTATAAATACATTTTTTTAGCTTAAAAAAATTAAATTAAATTAGTAATTTTCCGTCGGCTACTGTTCACTTTGGTTCCAATCTATGAACAAAAGGGATTTTGTGGAGTTTGGTGCCAATCGAGTAAGAGCAAAGTGTGCCACTACGTCCTTAAAAATGCAAAATAAACTAAAAATCTCAAGAAAATCCAATTTACTTTTTTTTTTTAATTTTTATGGCTTAAGTAAATAGCAAAAAATGTTACTGTTAAATTATATTAAGTGGTTAGGTGTAGTCAGAATTTTCAAAAAATTGGATTTTGTGTGCATTTCCTCAAAGTATAATATCTTAAAAATGTTATGTGAAAATTTGAAGTGAATCCAACAAATACTTTTCGAGTTATTCAACAATTAACAAAGGTCGCTCCGGAGCTCGATAGCAAAACTTTAAAGCCATTTTTCTCAAAACTATGTTTTTTGAACTGGTGATCACTGTAACTTAAAAGCCGCTTGGTAGATTTCAATAAAATTTATGCTACTTTTGAAAAAATAAAAAACGCATGCCTGATCGAAGGATTTTTTTTAAATTTGGATTTTTTTTTAAACAATTAATTCTCGGTTTTTTTCTTCAAAATCTGATAAATATTTCCTGACGCCGGCATATTGTTAATTTTGAAAAAGAAAAGCTTCGATCAGGCACAAGATTATCTACTAAAAAAAAATAATTTCTCTTGTTCGATTGATTTTAGATGAATCTCCAAGGACTTGTGATGATCACCGCAAGGGACTTCTAGAGAAACGGGCTCCACACAAACAGCGATAACTTTTGCAGTTATTAATTTTTTTTGAAATTTTGCTAAAGACAAGTGGAAACATGGTGTTTTAATGCTAGGTTTTTATTTTTGTAAAATAAAGCAATTGATTATCATCATTTTTTCGGGCCTCTGACTACCCCTAACCCTTCAATTTATCGGAAGTTTTCCAAATGTCGTCGTAAGTCAATCACATTTGACACTTGAGAACTAGGCAGCTGCAGCATACAAACAGACAAGCAATGAAGCGTGTAAAGATTGAAATAAAGATTTTCAACCCTCAAAACTATTTTTTTTATTTAATGAAAAAGTTATTCAAAAACAAAATAAATTGATGATTCATTTTGTACCACCTTTTACCTAAAGAATATCAGAAATAATATCAAAATAAAAATAAATAAGTCAATTACTTTATTTTTAATGGTTCAAAACAGTTATGGTCGATCTTAAGCTCCTGGGCGATGCTACGACTGCCAACATGCCGGTCAGACTTGATTATTTCTCTGATTCTATCGACAGCAAAATCATTTTTGTAGTGTGAAATGTCACTTTGACAATGAGCATAAACTTTAAATTGTTTGTTTGATACTTTACGAGAAATCGATCACTACAGCCATCTAGCCGATTGTGTTTGCGGGTGACTATTATTTGGCAAGGTCTAGGTTCAAAACTCCAGAAATGAAACACCAAATGATAAAAACAAAAAAAAAATTTCTTGCAGCGTTTGCCCCTCGGGAGACAAAGAAACCCCTCCGAGTATATTTTTGTCATGAAAAAGCTCCGCTATAAAATTGTTGGACCCTCCTGTTTTTGAAAACTAACAAGACGCACACCCCAAATAAGAGAAGGAGTTCGGCCAAATACCCAATAAAGGCCAAATACCCAATAAAGGCGAATGCCCAAAAAAAAAAAACTAAAAGAATAAAGTAACATATCATGAAAGAAAATGTTGCATTAAACATTTTTATTCTTCGACAAAGTTTTTGTTCTGCAATGTGGGAACCTTTGGCGGTACTCATTTAAAATTTACCTGAACCTCATACTTCCTCTGCTGCTCGTTGTTTGTTAATAAGTTTTTGAGGTCCTCCATTAGTTTCACACTTCTCTTCGCCGGATCATTAACTACCGTCAGTTTCTTACCCAGGCGTAGAGCCTAGACAAAATTTTCATTTTATGCCCTGCGAAGAAGCTGTATGATGAAACTCGTTATTTAAATCGATTGCTTTTATTAAAAACAAAATGTTCGAGTTCATTGCCTATTACATCTGCGATTGGCTTTATTTCCACTTTGCTGCCAACAGAAGTTTCTCTTTACATCTGAAACTGCTCAAAAACAAAATGCTCTCTTGGTCTTGTAAGCTGCAAATCTACGAGACCCTAATAAGACTAACAGCAACTTATGGCTATGCCAACAAAGAAGCATCTCCTAAGCTTTGAGTGAAAAGCTCAGTAAAGGAAGATGATGGGACCTATGAAGTAAGATATCACAACGAAATCGAACAACTGATAAGGTGACAAAACATTGTGCTCTTTGCTTAGATGCAGAGGTTACGATAGGTTGGGCATCTACTCAGAATGGACGACAACAGGGTAACGAAAAAGACCTTTAACTTTTATATGGATAGAAAACGCGGAAGACCCTCAAGAAGATGGGCTGATGATATCCAAAAATGTATAAATGCTAGAAAAAGTAATGCAATGAACGGAGACATATGAAGAAATATTGTAAAGGAAGCTTTGGCGCCCCCCGAGCTGTGATTGCCAAAATGATCACGATGAACATTTTGATAGTCTGGTTTTCGAATAATTGCCTTACGCATTTTCAGTTTTGATACAAAAGACTAATTACAGTCAAAGAACGCCAAGGCGTTGAATTTATTGGTAGACAGCAAAAATAATTTGAAATTTTTTATAAGTCGCACGAGAAATGTGAATGAAGAATGAGAACAAAAAATTTCACTTGAAAAATTAGAGCCACCTTAATCCCTATATGTCTATATCTATGCAAATGGATGCGAATGTGTGTGTTCAGTAGTCTTGGTCATGGCAACGGTCGTTAGGATAATCGCGACCATGGCCACGATCAAAAGGATGTGTATGTGAAAACCCTGCGAGAAAAACGAGAAGTAGTAAAACATTTTGCAGATTTAAAACCAGTACGATTTCACTGATTATGAAATACTTAGCTGCTCATGTAGCTAGCAGCGGCAGCTGACTTTAGAGTGTGACCGTATCGAGCCCGAAAAGTAAACACCAGATTGGGCTAGGTTCATTTAGGTTAGGCTACACCAATCGCAGTTCAATCATTACATGTCTTCGTAATGGTATTGGTGATGGTTGATCTATTACTTAATTATAATTATTTGGTATATTGAGCAATCGAACAAGCTCCTTAGCAGGGAGCAATTGTAGGTCTTCCTCTTCTAGTAGGTACGGGCCCAGGACTCTGTATCTCCTGTGGGCTAATGACTCACAGTTGGTGATTAAGTGTTCCATAGACTCCTCTTCATCAGAGTAGAACCTGCATAATCTTGCACTAGATAACCTTATTGTGTTAAAGTGTTTATTAGAGGGAAAGTGAACTGTAAGGGATCCACAGAGTAATGTGAGGCTCTTTTTATCTAGGGTTAGAGCAGGTTTTGCTCTGTTGGCATTGAAGTTCAAAAACTATAAGGCCGCTTGTGCCGTTCCAGTGTTCCCTGATTTTAGTTTGGACCCCTTTTTGGTTTCCTGTTTTATATTAAATTTTGTTGTTGCTATTAAATAGCCCTTCTGCCCCTTTTTTCGCATAAAAGTCTGCTTTCTCGTTTCCTTCGTGCCCCTCATGTCCTGGTACCCAAACCAGTGAGACCTGTTTATGAGTGGCCAGTTTGTTGAGTGCATTGTTACACTATATTAGGACTTTTGACTTGAATGTGAAGCTATTCAAGACTTTGAGAACCGATTGGCTGTCCGAAAGTGTTTTAATTTTTACTTTCTCGAATCCTCTTTTCGGATATGATGTCCACTGTTTCCATTATTGCGAAGAGCTCCGCATGAAAAATCGTGGTATCTGTGCTTAGTGGTAGGGATTTGTGTGCTCTAGGCCGCACTTTTCCTGCTCCTACTCCTTGGAGCGTTTTGGATTATATGACTTTAAACAATCCCCACCTTTTGGTGAATCCAAACAGCCCTTTCAGCGAGTCTGCACTTAAAATGTCTATGTACTCGACGAAGTGCTTGCTTGAAAATCGGAGTGCTATGCATTTGCACAGGAAGTGTGGAGTGTATTTTACTTCCTTCTCATCTCGACAATTTCTTTCGAAATTTGCATGCAAGACTACGAACTTGGTGGTCATATAGCGAATAGAAGAGGGCGTCAAAAGTATTCTCGGGAGAAGACACATATTAGTTTTCAAAAGCCTCAGGAAGTTTTTTTATGGAGTGCTAAAGTAAATTTGATAGCCGAGTTGTAGCTGAGTTGTAAGCCCTGGCAGCTAGTACTCGTTCTAGTATTAGTTTTAGTATTATTTATTAATTCTAATAAAAAAATAAATAAAAATAAATTTTCCTACTCAAAAAGTATTCAGAGCGGTCCATCTGCTGTTAGTAGCTACTTAAGGCTTCTCCTCAAGTTTTGAAAATAGGAAACTCAGCGTCTGGAATCGGATCGGTTTCAATTTTTAAAATTTCGCCCAAGATTATCTTTCAGAGGTATCTGCGCAGTAGAAAAAAGAGCAGGCCAGCTCTTTACAACAAAAATAAATAAAATGCAGCTCGCGCTGGAGCTCGCGAAGAAGCTGCTTATGAAATTGCTGTACTTACAGTGGGCTTCGATTGGTTTAAATTTTCGCTAGACAGGCCATCGCTAGCTCACCAGCAAATTTTAAATGATTTTCTGGAATTTCGCCGCTCTTCGAGGTGCACATCACTCCAATTTGCATTTGTTACTATTGGTTTTTATAGTATTGTTGTTTTTATTGTAAGTTTATGTATTGTAAGTATTTTAGTTATTGAGACAGACGAGGAAATATTCCGCGAATTTAACACAGAACATTTTTGATTTATAAATTCTTATTCTTGTTTTATCATTTTACAACTCGAGCTTCCGAGCAAGTTTTTCGTGGGTATCCCTGGTCTAGACTGCTTCCTCATTCAACAAAGCGCTTCTCTGTCCTAAAATTCAGCATACATTGTTGCTAGGTTTTTAAGAAATAGTTAAGTTCTTTGACATTCGTGAATAAATTTGAGTTAGTCTTCATTGATCAAAGAATTATTATTGCAACCTGGTAGTCTATAAAGGAATTATCATTTTAAGGAATGAAGTTCATTACCAGCCTTGCCAACATACCAGTTATATCGGGTGTTGAGCTTAAGAGCTTGAGAACTTAAAATGGTAACACAAAAAAGAAATAATTTCAGTCCTATAGTTGTCTAGTTTTTCCAATACCTCTGAAAAATAAATCTAAATGAGCACAACCAGCAAAACTGCTACACAAACTATAGTCTTTTGGCCTCAATTCTTGGACGAGCTGTATTTTATAGGCACGTCAGGCAAGCTCCTTAGATTGCCCTCTTGATAGGGAGATTGTAGATATACCCCTCTCAACCTACAAACTGCGTGGTTCAAGTAGTCTGATAGTCTGACATCTAATGCTACAAAAAGAATTTGTCTAAAATAGGACACTAGTCACTAAAGGCGCTATTTAGTCGGTCAAGGGAAAACGTTTCTATGTTAGTTGCTTTAATCACAGGTCACTTTCTCTTAGGCCGAGATGCTCAAAGATGTCCGTACCTCATTTCAACTATTACAGAAGCTACAAGAATTAGTAGGAAGAAGAGTCCGTTAGACACCTTCTCTGTTACTCCCCCACGTGGCAGGCCAGTACGTTTAGATACTTTCATCGTTTCTAATGATACTGATGTCCCAAGGGATATAAGTGTCAGTCAGATCAATGGGTTTGCAGTTAAAACAAAATGGTTTAGCGAGGAATAGCAGATACCCTGCTACTGCCGCGTCACAATGGATCGGCAACGGCCTAAGTGAGTTGGTCTAGAGACAAACTGTCACTTCCAGCTACATACCTAACCCAAGAACCTTGATTAAAATTTTCCACGTAGTCGAAGGACAAAGGCCAACAAGTTGAGAACGACGACGAATCGACATCACGGCGTCTTCTTTAACACCTTGCTGTATGAACTTCGCGAACAGATTTATTTTTTTCAAACTAAATTTACACATTTTGGAAGCGTTGTTCTTGCATTAAACGATTCATGATGATTTGCCAATTCTTACTGGACAGAAATGTGAACACATTGTGCAATTTTTAGCTGTCAAACACCCAAACAGCTAAAAACACCTGATATGTGGCATATCTCAGTGATATGCTGCAGTGGCTAGTTTGGAAGTCTGCAAATTTTTTTCATAGACAGAAAATGAGAGAAGGAAACATTTTGAGCGTACTATGAAGTTTAATCTCTCAAAAGTGCTTAGAATGATATCAGATTCCCCGCCATTTCTTTTGAGGTAATGCATGTTGAAGTTGTGGTCAATCCATTGACTCAGTGTTTTGAAAGTCACAGCTTCTGTATTTCATCTTTCTACTGCTTACGATGGTATTTGGCGTTTATGTATCTTGCACCTCCCAGTCTGCTAGATACTTTAGAACTTAAGGCAAAGTAAACGCAAGCAATCCTTCTACTTCAAAGGCCTCTGATTTAACAATTTTCTGGTTCCAGTTGATCTAGAAGATGATGTGGGTTTCTCTAACTGAGAGTTACTGAGTATCATAGAATTTAACTTAAGATCTCTCAAATAGCACGCAAGTGCTCTACCGCGTAAAATTAAATATTTATTTCTTAATATATGTAATATATAATTGGCACATATATTCCTTATTGGTTCTTTGACCGAGCTCCTCTTCCCATTTGTGGTGAGCACCTTGATGCTGTTCCGCAAATGGTGGGACAGTTTTAAGTCGATTGCGAACGGCAAATGGTTTTTTATTTCCAGGAAAAAGAGAAGGAGCGCGTATCAGTCGAGCTTCTAAACACTCTAAACGTGCACCAATTCGATACTACTCCTTTAGTCCTGCAGGGTAGCTATACATATGTGGAAGCACGTAAGCGCATGTAAGTAAAATATAAGAGCATAAAATGGCGAGGGTTGCTGTAGTGGCATTGTTAACGTATCTCTCACTTAGTTAACTTTAAATTAAATCTTGATGTTACTCATTTTGAGGATTTTTTACTTGCATTACCGCCAGCCCCCCTGTACGTTTCCTATATCCGAAATTTATGTACTTTATCCTTTCATCCACTGTAATAATGGCACGATTGTGTGCCATCCCACGCTCACACCCACCACCCCGATGGCAATGGCTCACCACTCTGTTGCACACATCAAATGTTTTCATAATGCATTTGGGATTCATTTAAACACAATGCTGTCATGGAAATTTTATTTTGATGTGTTTTTAATAATAAACAAAAAAATAAAAAAAAATAAAAAAACCAAAAAAGGTGAATTTGCAGGGTCTTTTTATATGGCATCCGGGCCACGTTGCTGCCAATTTTGCTGTGCTTTGCTGTGCTGACTCCTCTGCCTGCTACTTTCGCCACATTGCACGTTCACTTGATAATGCACCACTTTACGAAGGTCTTATCATTGTATGCCACCGTGTATGTGTGTAAGTGTGTGCCGCTCCATGAGACAAGGGAAATATTAAATTAAATACTCGACGACGCAGTTTTTGGAATTATGTTGTAGCGGCTTTATGGTATTTTTTGGCCATTGATTGCTCTTTGAAATCTACTGTTTGTTGTTTATTGCCGTTTTTACAGTTATGTTCACCATAAAATTGAAGTACACGACACATAGTTTCAACTTAATTGACACTGCTTTACTAATATCGCAGCCTCAGACATTTATATGAGGAAGCCAAGAGGTTATTTACCTTCCGTTCGGGAAGTAACCGGAATTTCTCATTTAAAGAAACCGGGCTTGAGATGCTTGCATGGCCAAAGCCAAATTAATGTAAAAGTGTACTGATCATCATGGAGAATATTTCGAAAATCAATAAAATGTGTTTTCCACCATCAATTCTTGCATTGTTAGAAGGAAAATCTAAATAGCAACCCTCGTATATTGTTGTAGATATCAGTTGCCATTATTGAGCCCAATCTGCCCCATGTCGTGTGCAAAATTACTCTACGAAGAGAATGCGTTCCTTCAATCTGTTCCAACTATCACGAAATTAGTCTTCTGAACGTCATAAATAAGGTCCGGCTTATCGAACGTATTGTGCGTTAGACTGAAGCTCTTAACCCGTATGGTTTCACACCAGGAAAAGCCACCATCAACCAGATACTCAGAACGCCCAAAGACTTCATAAATATTTTGGAAAGAAAAAATTGGCTCTCTCCCATGCGAACCGGCGCCCGTTGGAAGCTCCAAGTGAAGCCAAATCCACCTGATCTTTCCAACGCAGAGGAGATCTTCCTCTTCTTCGTCTACCACCAGCTGGTACCGCATCGAATACTTTCTTTTCTATCCATTCGGACGACATGACCCAGCCAACGATGCCGTTGGATTTTTATTTCCTGTGCAATGTCAATGTCGCCGTAAAGCTCATACAGCTCATCGTTCCATCGTCTACTACACCTGCCATCGCCGAAGTACAAAAGCTTAAAAATCTTAAACAATCTAAGCAACGCCTCATCGGATGTTGTCATTATACCAAGCTTCTGCGCCATACGTTAGGACGGGCATGATGAGAGCCTTATAGAGTGTTAGTTTTGTTCGTCGTGAGAGGATTTATTACTTAACTGCCTACTTAGTCCAAAGTAGCACTTGTTGGCAAGAGAGATTCTACGTTGGATTTCAAGGCTGACATTGTTAGCGGTGTTAATGCTGGTTCCTAAATAAACGAAGTCTCGTACAACTTCGAAACCATAACTGTCAACATTGATGTGGCTATCGAGACTTCGTTTTGTCTCCGTTTATCATCGGACCCATTCACCTTGCTTTTTTATCCAGTTTGAAATAGGCACGTTCTTATAGAAAATTGTTCCTGAGGGATTAAGTTCTGCGGCTCGTACGATCCTTTCCAGCATCAGGTTAAAGAAGCCACGCGACAGCGAGTCACCCTGTCTGAAACCTCGTTTGGTATCAAATGGCTCGGAGAGGTCCTTCCCAATTCTGACGGCGCTGCTGGTGTTGATCAACGTCATCTTACATAGCCGTATTAGTTTTGCGGGGATACCAAATTCAGACATCGCGGCATACAGGCAACTCCTTTTCGTGCTGTCGAATGCAGGTTTAAAATCGACAAAAAGATGATGTGTGTCGATTCTCTTTTCATGGGTATTTTCCAAGACTTGGCGTACTGTGAATATTAGGTCGATGGTAGACTTTCCAGGTCTAAAGCCACACTGATAAGGTCCAATCAGTTGGTTGACGGTGGGCTTCAGCCTTTCACACAATTCGCTCGCTAGAATCTTAAAGGCGATATTTAGAAGACTAATCCTGCGGTAATTGGCTTAGATTGCAGGCTTACTCTTCTTATGGATTGGGCAGAGCACACTTAAATTCCAATCGGCAGGCATGCTTTCATCAGACCATATTTTGCAGAGGAGCTGATGAATGCACCTTACCAGCTCCTCGCCGCCATGTTTGAATAGCTCAGCCGGCAGTCCGTCGGCACTCGCGGCTTTGTTGTTCTTTAGCTGCGTCATCGGTTTTCTCACCTCATCATGGTCGGGTAGCGGAACGACAGTCTCGTCTTCAACGCTTGGCGTATCGAAATCTTCACATACTCTGTGATATACGCAGCTGTGGACTAGATTAGATTAAATGGACTGCTCTTGAAAAGAGTTTACTCAGTGGTCACAAAAGTGCATTGTCGTAAGTGTATTATAACCGCATGTCCTTAAACTATATATAAGGATTTTTGAAGAATTCAAAAAGTGCCTCGAGTGAGGTTGTGCCTAAACTATTAAGACTTCGGAAAAGGCTGCTACTCAGAAACTTGAAATGCATTCCTTGAAGGTTGGATTCCCGTAGCTTTTCGTCTCCTATAAAGCTGCTACAGAAACCATTATGAAGAGTCTCGAACGTGTCGCCTATATGGCTAGAAGTACAGTGCTCGTTAGTATACCCGTGCGATGCCTTATATATATATATATAATTGGCGCGTACATCCTTTTTGGGTGTTTGGCCGAGCTCTTCCTCCTATTTGTGGTGTGCGTCTTGATGCTGTTCCACATATGGAGGAACATACAGTTTCAAGCCGACTCCGAACGGCAGATATTTTTATGAGGAGCTGTTTCATGGCAGAAATACACTCGGAGGTTTGCCATTACCTGCCGAGGGGCGACCGGTATTTTTATTAATTTTGCTTTCACCGGTATTCGAACCAACGTTCTTCTGTGAATTCCGAATGGTAATCACGCACTAACCTATTCGGCTTCGCCGTACGAAGCCTTACATTCATTTAATAGAGTCTCAGTAAGTTCTCTGTTCCTCTGATGTAAGAACTACTTCGTAACGTTTTATATAAAAATATTTTAGAGCTTAATGAGGCATCATTCCCTAATCGCATATTTATTTCCTTTCAACTCTGCATTCAAATAATTAGGAATGAATTGCTTTCAGTTTTCCTATAATAAATTTCCTACTGTAAAATATTTTGTTGTATTGATTTATTAGCCAAATTATCACGTCTTACTTCTCCGTGTTCCAATTCAATAAATCACCAGCACAATTGTACCTGCCTACATGCATACATACATACTAGGGCGGGTCGATTTAAAAATCGCTCATTGCTCTGTGAAAATCGTATTCTAGGGATCAAAGTAAGAAACTTTGCCGAAGGAACCATACCTCTAAAACGAATTCTGATGTCCCCCAATTTGGGTCGAACGAAAAATCCCACTTTGACCCATTTAGAGTGCTCCAATCGAGTCCAAATGCATGGCCGACCCCCACTAACTTTGGACGGCCGATCCACCCATGCCAGTGGCACACCCCCTGGAACTCCCCTGGGGGGTTCCCCATACAATCATTTCAAAATATCACCATTTTTGGCCTTTACATGAGAAAAGAAACTAAAAAGTTCGACCCAAATTGGCGGACATCAGAATTCGTTTTAGAGGTATGGTTCCTTCGGCAAAGTTTCTTATTTTGATCCCTAGAATATGATTTTCACAGAGCAATGGGCGATTTTTTTGCCTCCCCACAAATCGACCCCGCCTAATACATACATATACATATATGTGCCTATGTATTCTCTTCTGTTTATAACGTCTTCCATGAGAAACAATAAACGACGGCAGATTGACTGGAATTTACTTGAAAACAGAGGCAAGTGGAAAACCAGCCAGCCAAACGGACGGTTGATTATGCCTTGGCAATTTCATCTGTTGGCCAGAATCGGCGCCAAAGAATTGTCAAAATTGCAATCGTATCGTCATTTATTGAGCTAACAAAAATGAAACAAAAAAAAGGAAGAAAAAGAAACAGTAGAAAAAGAACGAAGTTGAATTGAAATGAAAGCAAATATTAACGCCAGCAATTGACAGTGTACGGACCCCGGCGGATGGATGGTAATGGCGGGGGCGGGCTTTGTGTGCTCAATGAACTGTAACAAATTGGAAACGGAAACTTCAGGCAACACGAAGCAAAATGAAATGAAAATAAAATATGCACACAGAAAAAAAAAGAAATAATATAGGAAACGACAACGAAGACAGGAAATATTTCAGAAAAGCGACGGACAGAAATTCACTTACACGCGCATAACTTGTAAAGGCTGTAAGTTGGGGGGCCGAGGAAGGCGGTGCGGGTGTTGCGGGTAAGTTGGATGAGGGGAACAAAGTCTTATTTTAAGGTTAATGAAATGCAGTTGCAGAAATGGTGTCCGCCACGCAAAATTTGTGCGAGATTTTATATACATAAATACATACATACATACATTAATACATATATACATACATACATTTATACATTCATACATTCACACACACATACGTATACATATACATAATAAAGCAGTATTTGCCTGTTAATACGGGCGAGAATTCCTTTTCATTTGACGCCTTAACAAAGAAAAAATTTAATTAAACCCCAAAAGCAAAAAAGGAAACCAAAAAAAGAAAAACAAGTATGTGCTGTTACGCCATCTTATGCTCAGATATGCCACCCATACGGTTAGAGGGCCAGTGTGCCTCCTTTTGCGATTCGTATGCTTTCCTTTCCTAATTAAAATACTTTCAGGCATTTCTTCAAATGAAATTATTTCTAATTAAACCACTTTCTTTGCAATTTTTCGTTTTATTTTCGTTTATTTTCTCGTTAGCTACATTTTATATATACACACACACACACATAGTATATTTTGTCTTAGGAAAACGAACGTGTGAGATGAGAAAAAATTAAAGGCATGAACTTAAATAAAAATTTATATGAACAGAGAATTCCAAAAGCTGGTTTTAAACGGAATTTACTTTGGCTTTGGAAATGTTAAGATTGGACTTTTGGAAATGTTAAGATTTACTTTTTGATTCATATGGTAACCGCTGATGTGATTTTTGCTGAATTCAACAAAGAGCTGGTATCTTTGCTAATTAGCAATGAACACACCGAGTGAAGCCATGTTTTGCTCCATTTGGTTAGCTCAACATAGAGACCGACATATATTACTTTGACTGGAATGTTTATATTCATTTGTACGAGATAACACAGTCACACGGGGCCTGCCACCATCAATAGGTACCACATGGAATATTTTCACGGCTGAAACATCTGAATCCATTCATATACCATAACTCGACAATAAGGGCCCTTTAATCGCAGAGAAAGTCTTCTTTTTCTGATAGCACCAGCAGCAGGCCTTTCATAGAATAAAAAAAATTATCAACTTGCAAAGTTTGACCTATTTTCCTTAGAATCCTTCTCTCGCACATTGCAAGACCTGCCACATAAGATGTAGTCATCTACCAATAAAATAAATAATTGGCGCGTACACTTCTGTTAGGTGTTTGGCCGAGCTCCTCCTCCTATTTGTGGTGTGCGTCTTGATGTTGTTCCACAAATGGAGGGACCTACAGTTTCAAGCCGACTCCGAACGGCAGATATTTTTATGAGGAGCTTTTTCATGGCAGAAATACAGTCGGAGGTTTGCCATTGCCTGCCGAGGGGCGACCGCTATTATAAAAATGTTTTTATTAATTTTGCTTTCACCGAGATTCGAACCAACGACCTCTCTGTGAATTCCGAATGGTAATCACGCACCTACCCATTCGGCTACGGCGGCCGCCAGTCATCACCCAAGCTTCTGCAAAATAGCACTTGCTGTAAGTGCCTAGGTGTTTTAAAATGCCGTTTGAGTTGAAAGCCTAAGAAACATTTTCGAGTACTTTGAAAAAAAAAAAAAAAAAATTCGCAAGAGAAAAACTTCGAGAAACATTTTTTTTTTATATTCTCTTACGAATTTTTTTTTTTTTCTGAAATGTAATTGATTTCTATTTTCTACTCTATTTCACGGCGCATTCATTAAAAGTGGTGGCACTAGACCAACAACAATGTTTTGCACATTGGAATATCAGGCAAAAAAATATATAAAACTAAAAGAAAACGACGAAATATGTTTGTTTCATAGCCGACATGAAATTTGAGGTGCAAATGAAACGGGTTTTCGTCATCTCATATTAACTGTATGCTGACATCCCGATAGACACGGCGAAAGGAAAAACAAACCAGCTGGTTTACCGATACCACCTTTAATAGATTCGCCTTGGTATATTTGAATTATCAAACGACTCTGAATAAAAAACCCTCCAAACTTATTTGTTTTTTTAATTTTTTTATTGAAATTTGAAAATTAAGTACCTCGAAAATTCAAATCTTCATATTGACACATTGCACATTGCTACGCGTTGCATACGTCCTAAAATATGCTTCCAAGATTTGTGTTTTTTTTTTTGGATTTGCACACTATTCATTTCTGAGTGGGTTTTTTGCAGAGAATGCCCCATGTATGTATATGTATATAATTGGCGCGTACACCCTTTCCGGGTATTTGGCCGAGCTTCTCCTCCTATTTGTGGTGTGCGTCTTGATGTTGTTCCACAAATGGAGAGGGACCTCAACCGACTCCGAACGGCAGATATTTTTTTTGAGGAGCTTTTGGTGTTTCACCGAGGTTCTAACTTAGGATCTCTCTGAATTCCGAATGGTAGTCACGCACCAACCCATTCGGTACGGCTGCCGCAGAGAATGCCCCATGTATATATACAGATTAACTGGTTTAGATTTGCTGCCAAGGAGTCGATGGAAAAAATGTGTTTAATAAACATAGCGCAAGAAAATTTTTGGAAGTTTTGACTATTTCTTTGTTTTTTATTTAATTTTAATAAATTTTTAAGAAAATATAGCTATAAAAAATTATATAAATCCCAGCTTAAAGTTTTAGGAAATTAAAACAAAAATTACCAACAGAAAAAATGAAAAGAATTACATCAAAATTTCAAGTTTTGTTTAGAATTTTCAGAAATATTTCTAGTACGCAGATTTATAGCGCATTGAATTTTCGTGCGTAAAATAAAGTTCGAAGTAGCTGAAAAATTGGGTCGATTTTTAACAATTTTTTTTTTTTGCTGGTGGTAATCTGATTTTCTCTATATAACGAGTGCTTGACAGCAAAGAAATTGTCAAAAATCAACCCGATTTTAAAGTACTTACACTTTATTTTACCAAAATTTACTTTTGTCTTGACTTTGTTACGGATGCTTTTTTAGCCTTATCTTTTTAAACAGTTGGTTTAAACAGCTGACGCACGTTTCGTGTTTTGTTTCACAGTCAAACATCTTCAGTTTGGTCTATAATTGAATCATAAATCATCTTACAAACGAACAACGCTTGCAAATCATTGAATTTTATTATAAAAATGCGTGTTCTGTTAAGAAAGTTTAAGATCCAATTTTTTATCGAAAAATTGTGTTCAGCGACGAAGCTCATTTTTGGATCAATGGTTACGTACCCATAAGCAGAATTGTCGATTTTGGAGTGAAGATCAGCCAGAAGAATTGCAAGAGCTACCAATGTATCCAGAAATGGTCACAGTTTGGTGCGGTTTATGTGCTCGAGGTATCATTGGACCGTACTTCTTCAAAGATGCTGTAAATCGTAGCGTAACTGTGAACGGTGAGCGCTACCGTAAAATTATACCCAACTTTTTTTTTGCCCAAAATGCAAAGAGCTTGACTTGCAGGACATGTGGTTTCAGCAAGGCGGTGGCATATGCCACACAGCACGCGTAACAATGGACTTGTTGAGAGGCGAGTTCGGTGAAAATTTTATTTCACGTTCGGGACCTGTCAATTGGCCACCCAGATCGCTCGATATAACGCCTTTAGATTATTTTTTGTGGGGCTATGTTAAAGCTCATGTCTATTCAGACAAGCTTGCTTCAATTATCGCATTGAAAGGCAACATTACTGCATTTATATGTGAGATACCGGCCGAAACATTGGAAAGAGTATGCCAAAATTGGACTCAGCGGATGGACAATTTGAAGCGCAGTCGCGGTCAACATTTGCATGAAATAATCTTCAAACATTAAATTATATGGACTGTACTATCGATTTAAATAAAAATTTCATGGATTTTTCTGAAGTTTACGTGTGTTTATTTGAAAAACTTTCCGATAGCTCTTAAAAAATCACCTTTTATATAATATATGTTTATGAAAGTTAATTTTATCTCTGTGAATTCTGACCACCTGATCGAGAATGGGATGCTGCCGTAGAGGTATAAGAAAATTGGGCGTGCGAGTTACTACCCTTTTGTGTCGAGTCTGCGAGTGGCTCCTGACAAAACGATGTTTATGTAACAATACGAGATTTTGCCCAAATCTAATATAATATTATATAATATTGCTTGTTCATTTGGCCACAAACATTGTATTAAATATGGAATATAAACCTGAAAGCAATTAAAATGATGAGTGATGATTGAGGTTGTCGAACGCGTGCCATTAAAATGAGTTTGATTTACCTAAAGGCTATTTGAAGCACAAGATACATATGTACATACATACATATATACATACATATATGATTGAGTAACTAGGTAATGAATGAAATGTTTATACAAAGAAACGAACCACTTTTGCATTACATACATACACATCTACATACCTATTTATGCAATTATGCTCAAGTTGAAGTGACCGCAGTCAATTAGGATACCTATACTCGTACCTCAAATGTAGTCGCCATGCTCTGTATGTTCTAATTGTTGAAATATACAGGATCTCATAATATTGATTGCTTATTAGTGGTGCGAAAACATATTTTAAATTTTTGGGTTCTTTATATACATTTTTTTTATTATCATTTTTTTGTGTAATTTAAACTTTTCTTTGTTTTTTATTTAGCCAAATGAACAAAATTTTTGCAGAAAAAAACAAATTTTAATTTTTTTTGATTTTTTTATATTATTATTTTTATTATAATTTTTTTTTTAATTTAATTTAAACTTTTTAATTTTTTTATTTAGCCTTATGAACAAAATTCTTACTAAAAAAATTTAAAATTAAAAATTTTTTTTTATTTTTTTTATTATTTTTATTATAAGTATTTTATTTAATTTAAAAATTTTTCATTTAGATTAATGAAGAAAATTCTTACTAATTATAGAATAAAACCAGCGAAAATGCCATCATTATTGAAGATGTTACCACGGTAGCCAAATAGCAAAATATGATGGCGCAGTGGCTGAGGTGGCAATATGTACTCGTATTTATAAAGCACATGCTGCGTTCTATAAGCCAAACCGACTGTAGCATTCTCGCATTCTGTCGCTAAGAAACAAATTTAGAATTTTCAATACAAGCGTAGAAACAGTCCTCATATATGGATCTGACACCTGGCTTATCTCTGAGCACATGAGCAGACGCCTTCAACTGTTTATCAAAAAATGCCTTAGATAACGCATTTTTTGGGCAAGAACAGTCTCCAATGCTGACCTTCTTTCGCTCACTGATAGCTGCCCAAACAATCTTGAAGTAAAAAGACGGAAATGGAACTGGATGGGATATACTCTCGGTTGAGAAGAGGAAAATGTTGCCAAATTTACAATGGAACCCACTAGGAGGCCAGCGCAGAGGACGCACATGACAAACTTGGATACGCACAATCCTAAATGAGAGCTCTTTAACCGCCACCTGGAATGAAATTAGACCTATAGAAGTCGGCAGAAATCGTTGGAGAGCCTTTGTGTCTGCTCTATGCTCCGACTAGGAGTGTTATTACGTACAGAGAGAGGTTTTTTAGGGTAGCTCTTTAGTTTTTTTTTTTAATGTCGCCTAAAAATACACAATATCAAGGAATAATAAAGAAAATTGAATAAACTATGAGTCCAAATCAGGTACATAAATTAACTCGAAAAATGGTACATAAATTAACTCCAGATGAAGATGCCGATTTGACATGATTGTAAATACTTTGAAATTCGAACAAAATACATTGAGACCCATTGCAGATTGCATATAGGAATATTGAAAGTTAACCTTTCCAAAATATTAGGATAGTCAACCGAATTATTCAGGAGGTGACTTATAAAAATGCCGTTCAGGAAAAAGTAGCTACTGATTTATGTTTGGGACGTGCTGCCGCAAAATTGGTCTCAAAGCACCTGGATTTAATACAAAAAAGGGGCCGAGTTGATTTCGTCAAAGAAATGGTTTCCAAGGCTGAATTCGACCCCAAGATTCCTCAAACGTAGTATTACTGGAGACGAGACGTAGGTTTACGAGTACAACACGCGGTCCTGATCTCACACGAGTGAGTGGAGAGCTGTGAATGAACCAATACCAAGAAAACCACGTCGTTTTCAGTCAAAAAAGAGAGAGGTACTCTCGGTTTTTATAGATTGTAACTGTATTGTACACCAAGAATTTTTACAAAAGGTCAGAGAGTTAATAAGGACTATTATTTAGGCGTTATGAGAAGTTTACGTGAAGCCGTTCTCCAAAAAATAAAGGATTTGTAAGAAAACAGCTAGTGAATTTTTCACCATGGTAACGCACCGTCGCATTCAGCTTCCTGTGATTTGCTTCTGTTTGATCGAGTCGAAGAACCACTACGGAGAACGCGATTTAACAGCCGAAAGGAAGTAATGGAATGCATGCGGTTAAAATTTTAAAGATATTCCCATTGTTATCATTACATAACCACAATTTTAAAGATTTTTTTATCGTTAACCCATTTCATAACGAGAATCGATAAGACAAAATCAGCTGCTTGGTTAACATGTCGGTTATCGCAAACTAAACCAGAAAAATTTTGTTGTGGTTAAATTAAACGAGAAACAAAAATTTGTACCTTAAATAAAAATTTTGAAATTCCATTAACAAAAACGGCAAGACGGGAATATGCCCTTTGAGTATTTGGCTTGTGACTTATCGCGGGATGTCAACAATCCTTTCCATTTGGCTGCAGGGGAGTTCCAAAAACTATTTCGTTTAACTCAAGACTTGACTGTGGTTCAATTTCTCAGGTTGACAGTCATCTTAGTGGCTTCAAAATATAAGCGATTTCGACTGAAGAACAGGTAAATCTTGTATTCTCCATTTATTTAATTTAATTCACAACTCTGCCTTTATATTACAAGGTTCTAGCTGCACTGCGCTTTTTTGCAAGGGAATATACATGAGTCAGTCGCCCGTTAACCGAAGCATATATAGTGTAACAGATGCAATTAACCGTCCAATCTTTTGCGCAAGGGTTAGGTTTCCTATGACCCAAGTGGAGCGTGAACGACGAAAGAAATTTTTGATTGAGTTGCTTGGCTGTCGAGCTGTAGGTGCTGTCTGATACTCTAAAGCAATATAAAGGGTGGTTAAATTTCAAGGGCCGATGTTGAATGTGAACCACACCTAAACGTCAAGTTTTTTTCTGCATTTCATTTAGCATTTTTCAATCTCACACTAACTTAATTTGAACCATGGAAAGATACACAATCGAGCAACGCATTAAAGTTATTCAGGTTTACGAGTATTATGAAAACGGGCGTTCAAATCAAACTGCATATCGCGCACTGCGTGAAGAAAATCATCTTCAGTGATGAGGCGCATTTTCACTTCAGTGGATTCGTCATTTGAATTGCCGCATTTGGACGAATCATAATCCAAGAGTGATTGCCGAAAAACCAAGGCACCCACAAAGTGTGACTGTTTGGTGCGGCTTATGGGCCGGTGGAATCATTGGGCCGTATTTTTTCCAAAATGCTGTTACTGTGAGATGATAACGAACTTTTTATGGCCCAAATTGGAAGATATGGATGTGGACGATATGTGGTTTCAACAGGATGGTGCCACTTGTCACACAGCTAACGAAAATGTGCGAAAAATTTGATGTTCGAATAATCTCACGTCGCGGCGATGTCAATTGGCCGCAACGATCATGTGATTTGACACCGTTGGACTTCTTCCTTTAGGGTTATTTGAAAGAGAAGGTGTACGTCGATAAGCTAGCAACAATTCAAGAGCTAAAAGATGAGATAATTCGGTACATTAATGGCATATAACCTCAATTATGCCTCAGCGCCATCGAAAATTTGGGCCAACGGGTGGAGGTGTGCCGCCGAGGCCGTGGTGGCCATTTGGCCGATATTTTGTTTCATACGTGATTAAGCTATATCAGTACTATCAAAATAATGAGAAGTGAAAATAATTTCCTTAAAAAAAATTGTATTTGATTCAAAATCAACACCGGCCCTTGAAACTTAACCACCTTTTATGTACAAAAAGTATTAATATAGGTTAGGTTAGGTTAGGTTAGCCTGGTTGGCATTAAGCCACGCATAGACTTTTCGGTTCCTAGTGATATCAGATGGAGACCGACCTCTTTGAATTCTGAAAGTAGACATCATGTAGGTACCTGGTATCCAATAGATATGCAGCCTACTGTTTACGGCTAGCCTTTCTATGGCCTCTCTGCTCCGTTGAACATTTTTGGACTTAATACAATATGAGCTTATTGCTTTTATTGCTGCTTGACTGTCCACGTATATATTAATTATTGAGTACAAAAAAGGTATTAAGTAAATATAAATTTCAAATAAATAATTATTTTATTTTGCCTACTTTGTAGAAATATAATTGAAGAAACACTCAAACACTCTATTCGCCGATTTTGATATTTAATTTGGCAAATATGCCACTCTCTTTCAGTTTGGATAAATATGTAGAAGAAGACAGCTGTTGAGTGCCATAACATAAGTTTGTGAATAGCAAAATCGTTAGTGTAAACGGCAAATACTGAGACAAAAATAACAATTAACGAATCGTTAAAAGTTTGTGAATCGCACTACTGATGGCTATACCGAAAATATATATTTAGCTGGGGATCAAGTACTTTGTAAGTAGGTTAGATGGCAAGAGCCGTTTTGATACCATAATGTGGACCACTACCTGTGAAAAATTTTAGGGATGACAAAACCATCTACAGCCATACAGTGCTGTTGATGTAGTGGAGGAGAGAAAAGGGATCTAGGCTGGATAATTTCTTCAAGTCATTCCCAAAGAGCACGCTAAGGAATCTCGAGCGCCTAGTCGCCAAAGCCGGACATTTGCAGAGAAAGCGCTCAACAGTCTCTTTCTATGAAGGATCCCTACAGCTTCTGCAAAAGGGGTTGTATGGAATTCCAAGCTTCTCCGCATGAGTATCGATAACCCAGTGACCGGTGAACACCGCAATGAGTTTGGAAATTGAATGGCGGTGAATTCCCATCATCTTAAGCGTTCTGTTTTTATCGTATTGGGGCCATAGTGTTTTTGAAATAGCACACGATGAGACAGATCTCCATATGTCTGGTGTTTTTTTTTTTGAAAAAGAAATTGTGCAGTTTTCCTTTAACAACGGTCAAGGGGGCACCGATGTCTGAGAAGGGGACAACTAAAACCGCTTCTGTCGACGCCTTCCTGGTAAGCTCATCGACAATTTCATTTCCCTCTATATTCATGTGTCCAGGAACCAGATAAGGGAAATGTTTCCTGCACGTTCGAGGCGTTTGAGTGCCTTCTTACAGGAGTTTACCAGAAGAAAGCTTCAGTACGGCGAAGACCGGGCTTTGATCGCAGCTTGACTATCGGAACAAATATTTATGTCACCCTCCCAACAGCGATCCCTAAGCATTTTGTCTGCTTGCAGGATGGCGAAGACCTTTGCGTAAAAAACGCGGCACGTTTCCGGCAGTTTAAAGGCTACTGAAATATTTGCTGATTAGAGAAAACCCTCGCTTCCACTCCAAATTCCATCTTGGATCCGTCAGTGAAAACAGAGGTACCTATACTCGTGCCATACTTTGTAGTTGATGCGGTGTTCTTTGAAGGCGATAGTATAACTTTTGAGGAATAAGCTGAAGCATTTTGAATTTTCTGGGAACTTTTTGATCAAGGTAACAGTTATGTACCCCTGGGCACAAGAGCGCGGGTTTAAAAAGAGGCATAGCAGAAGCACTTTTGCTATGCTAATATCTACATGCGACATGTTCGAAAATATCGTCTACCTACGCTTGATTAATATTTTGAGTAACTGTATATGTTGTCATTGCCATGCCGCATATTTATGTGCACCTAAGCGCCTACATATATCGAGTTAAATTTATACGAGTATGCCATATGTATTGACGGTTGTGTGATGCCTCTACAAGTGCATGCAAGTTGAGTGGCATGTAATTTTCTGCACAAATACATTATTCAATTTGATCTGTCGTATAGGAAGTGCAGGTAAACAGTGAACAACACAACCGTCCACCAGGGGAAGAATGAATGGTGTCGTAATAGGAATGTTAGTACCTTATAAAAAATACAATATAACCAGCATGCAGACATTTGTAAATGAATGTAGAGTCCATAAAATATTACAGATGCCCTAACGAACTGGAAAAGCGAGCATTGGACGCATATCAGCTACAATTACTCAGGTATCTAATGCACAATTTTATATGGACACACATACACACAGACACACACGTACCTCCATATGTATGCATAGGTGAGCGTATTTGTATTTTGTATTGGCATGACCCTCTTGTAATGTCCATCCGCTGGCACTTATATGCTTGTTGAATATCTCTGGTGTACTAACTGAAATCGAGTAAACGAGCGATTCGTTGATGCAGCAATGGCGCCGATGCAAGCCAAACAGTCCTTGACCGGCTGAAGTGCTTTGTTGCATAGCATCAGCTAGAAATTGATTGGCAGTTCGTTGTAAATTCCTGGAATTTTTGTACATTAAAATATTGAAAGCCTTTTTTCCGTGAGTGGGCGCTTGTGCACCCTCTATTCCAAAAAAAAAAAAAAACACACACACACAGGCGAGTGAATATTAACTTGCATTGAAATTTTATACTTATTTCCCAGTATAGCAACGCTGTACCAGTGAAATGAATTCAATTCAAAATTTTCCAAAGAATGGCGCCATAAGCTCTTTTATTTAGAAAAAGTTGGGTTTTTTTTGTACTATGCAGCACAAATGTAAATGCGCTTTACTTTGCATACATAGACAAATAATAGATTGCAACTGAAATGCAAGAGCAGAAATATGATGTAAAATATATGAAAAATTTCTTGGTATTTATTGGTCGACCTTGTTATAGTTTTATTGCGCTCTTTATATTTAGAAAAATCTCTTAAGAAAATTCTCATCAAAAGGAATCATACACATATAAATATGTTTCATGTAACGGCAATTCTTATATGCTCAGAAAATGTAATATTATATTGAATAATAAGTGAGGAAAACTTGCAAAAAAATTATAACGAAAATACTTTTCAACGAATCTGTATGAAGACGGAGGTAGCCCGCCCACTTTTAAGCATCTGCCGGATTTCATTCAATAGCTACCAACGCAAACTTTTCTATTATTATTGAACTCAACACTTAGCCTTTTTCGTCTACTAGACACGAGGTCTTCAATTTATGCTGGACAAGAAAGGCAGCAGTTTGTTAAGACTCGAGATGTAAAAAAGTGCAGCCACAGAAGAAAAAAAATCGTAAATTAAATAAAAGGCTGCATACGCATACAGTAGGTGGCAAAATGAAGTTGAATGAAGGCAAGAATATAATTAAACTCTGATAAAAATATTTCGCCCAGAATGACTCAGATTTACATATTGGAAATTTTTGAATTGAAGTTTTAGTTAAGGGGGGAAACCAGTTTAGACGGATCAAAAAATCGAAATTTTTTTATTGCATAAATTATTAAAATAACTATTCTAGAACATGCGGCAATTTAAATTAAAAAAAAAATTCGCATTATTCCCGATTTTATGAGGACTTAAGTGACCGCCCGTTGGTTCGGCACCGTAGCGCGCGGTAGTTTCTTTTTCAACTGGTGGGCACGCTAGCTCAAAAAGTTATCGACCAATCGTTATGAAATTTTTGAGGAGTGTTCTTTATTCAATTCTAATTTATATGAACGGAATCCTCTTGGATTATATTATCATTAAAAATATTTTTTTAAGCAAAATAGATAAACAAATATGGTATAAAAAAATGACATTGTGTTCAAGCGCCTCAAATACATGCAATTTTCAATATTATTTTATCAAAATTAGGTTCATATTCTTAGGAAACATGTTGTGAATGAAAAAAAAATTGCTGTTGATTACAAAGAAAAATTACAATTTCAGGAATACCCACCAGCCAGATACTCGGATGGCGATCGTCCATGAACAGCAAGCTCTAACGCCACTATTTCAGGTGGAAATAGTTTGAAAAAATTTAAAAGTGTACTTAAAAATATTACTAAAATACCCTCTAAGTTTAAACAATTTCTGACTATTCCTTCCTTGTTAAAAAAATTCACGAAAAACACAGACATTTCGGCCTCCTAAACCCGTTTCCCCCCTTAATAGAGTGAGTTTTATAATGAAAAAAAAAAAAAATAAAAATCAGCATTGCTCAGATTTAAATATTGGTAAATTTTGATTTGAAGTTTTCGTTAATAGGGTGAGTTTGGGAATAAAAAAAAAGAAAAAAAAAAAATTAATAATAAAAATTAGTATTCCTCAGATTTATATATTGATCAATTTTGATTTTAAGTTTTTATTAATAGGGTGAGTTTCATAATGAAAAAAAAGAATAAAAATCAGCATTGCTCAGATTTTAATATTGGAAAATTTTCATTTGATTTTCGTTAATAGGGTGAGTTTGGCAATGAAAAAACAAGAAAAATAAAATTAAAAAAAATTGAAATTAGCTGTGCTCAGATTTATATATTGGTAAATTTTGATTGAAAGTTTTTTTTTTAATAGGATGAGAATAAAAAAAAAAAACAAAAAAAAATAAAATAGAAATTAGCATTGTCATTCATGTTTCTTTCAAACATTTTTTTTCGTTAAATTCCGGCAAAAATGGCGAAATTCACTTAGCTAACTGCCCAGAAACATTCGGAATACATCAAGTTAGCCATCCCCAAAGATACACTGAAAATATTTTCGGTTAGACCCAAGCCGCGATCGGAAAAATAATCTTATCTTTCATAAAAGCAAACGTATATTTCGAAGAACCAGTTCGGGCCATCCCAAAAGTACTACGGCAAGGGATGACCAACGAATATTAGAAAATTCCGACAATTACCCATATAAATCTGAACCGAAAATTTGATATTAGCTCATTAATGAGGCGGAAATCAAGCATAAATGAGATTGTATGAGAGCCCAAAACTATCTACATCAGTACGAAAAATCTAAAAAAAAGCGACTATAATTTCATCAAAAGCGCATAACAAAACCCGAAAGTTTTTGCCGCATTATAAGTTATATTTTGGACCGATGAATCCATAATCATATTAAAATAATATATTACATGGCTTAGTGTAAGTATGGTCTAGTGTAGAGTACCGAAAAACTCTCTTGTAAGTGTACTTTACTCAGCGTTAAATCGGTTGGAAGTGGTTTAATGGTCTGGGGATGCAGATATAAAAAAACTGCTTTTTTCGACAACGGTCAAGTTTTACTCAGCCTGCATGTCTGTGAGCTCTATTCTACGAAAACGTGCAATATGTATGATCTTCCTTGTGGATGTTAAGCATAAGTATGAAAACTTAATTTTTACTTTAATCCTACCTACTTTATCACCAATTATGTTTTGAGAAGAGCTGGTATCGAGTTTTTAATGATGAAAAGATAAAAAGCCATCTAATACCTACATTAAAAGTGCTGGAATGAGAATTATAATAATGTTATAAGGATCAAAATAGTTCATTAAGTTCGTGATCTTACATTGTTTTTGAAAGAAGATGCTTAAAAGATACCCGTCCTAACGTATGGCGCAGAAGCGTGGCGCAGACGCGTGGACGATGACAACATCCGATGAAGCGAGGCTTGGAGTGTTTGAGAGAAATATTGTGTGCAAGATTTTTGGACCTTTGCACGTTGGCAACGGCGAATATCGCAGGCGACGGAACGATGAGCTGTATGAGCTTTACGACGACATAGACATAGCGCAGCGAATAAAAATCCAGCGGCTATGGTGGCTGGGTCATGTCGTCCGAATGGATACAAACGCTCCGGCTCTGAAAGTATTCGATGCGGTACCAGCTGGTGGTAGTAGAGGAAGAGGAAGGCCTCCTCTGCGTTGGAAAGATCAGATGGAGAAGGACTTGGCTTCACTTGGTGTGTCCAATTGGCGCCGGTTAGCACGAGAAAGAAACAACTGGCGCGCTTTGTTAAACTCGGCCAAAATCGCGTAAGCGGTTATCGCGCCAATTAAGAAGAAGAAAAGATACTCGAAATTTGATTTTCTCGTAGAGTGATCTAATATTTAAATGAATTAGCCACTTACTACACTCAGATCTCAGCAAACGATATTTGGATCTTTATTCTTCGGTCCATCTATAAACGCATTAACGCATTAACGAACGCATCAACACAGACCGATAATATTTGATTGATTTTGAGAGTCCAGAACAATACAACACTTTTCCGAATTCTCTTGACGTTCTCAATCCGAATCTTTCCTCAATATAGCCCCGAGGGTTTAGCCGAGCTCCTTCTCCCATATGTGGCGTGCGTCTTAATGTTATTCCACAAATGGGAGGACCTACAGTTTCAAGCCGACTCCAAACGGCAGATATTTCTTATTTCTGCCTTATATTTCTTATTCTTATATTTCTTCCCTCCATGAAAAAGCTCCTTATAATAATAATCTGCTTTTTGAAGGCGGCATAAAAATGTAATGGGCAAACAGCTAGACGTACAACCACCCAACAAAGGGTGTAAGCGCCATGAGATATTTTTTTAAAATCGTTATAGTATTTCAAAGAACAATTCTTCCACTATTAAACTCATTCTGATGCGTAGACTTTTTTTTTGATCGAAAATATCCTCTGCTCAATTTATGTTGTTTACTTACTTGCTGATACTTGAGTTTTATCTTGGGTAATTTTGTACAAATTATTAAAAACAGGAGAGTTGTACTTTGTGATACTATTATAACATTAAAAGGAAAAAGTAATTATCTCGTTACGCCATATAACCTTAAATATAATACTGGGACTATTCTGAGTTCAGATTCAGATTCAGTATATCATATATAACGACACAGTAAGACCGATTAATATTACTCTCAGGTTACTCACATTCGCATCATTACCGGATGGATTTGTCTCATAAGAAAAAGCGCATATACATATGTATGATATGTCTGGACGATACCATGTGACAACAAATTTTACTTGAATGCTTTCCTTTGGCAGAGTCTAGATTCATTTCGAAGAATAATGAAGAATGAGGCTATCAAGGACATCTGACTTTCAATAAGGAGTCTGAACACGTTTTTACTTAAGGCACTCGGTATAAAGATGGAAAAAATCTTTAAGTATATTCCGATGCATCTATGCATTGGGTTGGGGAATAACTTCGTAGCGTTTTTACCGAAGACTTTTATTTAAACAAAAACCAATAATTATATCAATAAGTTAATCAATTATATACTCGCCGTTTTGACCACCTCTCGACCAATTTGTTGATGCCGTTCCGCAAAAAATCGCCTAGTCTGGTTCCAAAGAGAAGCTGTTGAGCCAGTTTTTAAGGACCTCTTTGTTATCGAATGTAACGCCCTTCATATGGCTTGACAGGGAGCGGTAAAGATGGCAATCGGTCGGTGCAAGGCCCGGAGAATACGGTGGGTGATGAAGGACCTCCCATTCGAGATCTAGGAGACCGGCTTTGACGACTTATGCAACATGGGGCCTGGCGTTATCGTGAAGGAGTATGGTTTGACCACGTCGATATGGTCTTTTCAGTCCAATAGCCTCATTCACGTGGTGTAGCTAGGCCCTCCCTGTCTTACCAAACACATATCATGATCTTCTTTGGATGAAGATCCGGCTTGACTCTCGGCTTTGGCCTGTCTCCTGTAGACACCCACTTCTTTTTTTCCTTCATATTGATATATAGGCATCATTTCTCATCTCCTGTGACAATTCGGAGAAAAAGCTTTGTTTATGAACGCGTGTTGCTTAATTGAGACCGATATGCTGAGAAGTAATTTGAAGGCGACTTTCTTTGTTTTTTTTTTTGTTGAGTTCTTGAGGCACCCAAGCTCCCAGTTTTTCGGTAAATCCCATTTAATGAAGGTCATTGAGAATCATTTTATAATCGCAGTTCATTTTTTCCTTCAATTCAAATGAGGGAAGTGATTTGAGACGTTCTTCGTCGAATTCAGAAGGGCTTCCGCTGCGGGACGTGTCATCGATGTCAAAGTCGCCATTTTTGAACTTTACAAACCATTTCTGTGCTGTATACTCGCTTATGACACATTCTCCATACACTACGCAAATGTCACGGGCTACTTCGGAACCTTTTGGATTGAAAATCAAAGAAGATCAGGTATCAAAAGTGTTGATTTTTGCCTCCCGGGTATTTCATTTCAAAATTACAATTAACATAGTTTTGTAGAACAGAAAGAGAATGAATACTTACCCTTTGCCAAACAGCAAACAAATCGTTGTAAAAAAAAAGAAAATATGAAACGCTATGAACTTATTCCCCAACCAATATATATCTAACCTATGAGGAATAATTTGACGGCTTTGGTGCGTTATTAATCACAGCACAGAGTGGCATCAAGTTAGTAGGGGCGGGTTCCCCTCTGAAGCTATCAATGTGTACATGGACGAATGGGTATCTAATGACAGACAGAACGTATTCACATATAGTTTTCTCATGTTAGAAACAGTACTCTGTCTGTTAGGCAAAAATATTCACCAGATCTGTGCCCGCTTGGTTTGACTGAATTCATATAGCTGTATAGTAGGTATCTTTATTAAGTAAATGAAACTTGGTTTTAATATGAAAATATGCAAAACATAGAAGGAAATTTGAATTCGGTTCGGGTCTTTATTTCCCTGCGTGAATTTTAGAAAACTTTAATTTGGGCTGACTGTTAATTTTTGGAATCAAACAAACTCACAGGTAATGAGAGATATCATCATCATCATCAAGTAGCGATTACAGCTCAGGGTGAGCTTTAGGTTCATCCACAATCCTCTTCCAATCTGCACGGTTCATATCAACAGATCTCCAGCTCCTAACTCATAGCTTTTTCAAGTCGGCTATGGCTTGGTCAAGCCAGGTTAGCCTTGGACGTCCTCAGGCTCGGGTCATTAGACAATTCGTTGATAAAAAAGATTTTTGGGGGCGGCTGTCTTCCATGCGCATAGTGTGACCTAACCATCGACGCCTTTGGGATTTAATGTATTTCACGACGTCTTCTCCCTGGCATAAGTTTAGAAACTCATCGTTGTAGCGTATTCGGTACGTTCCATTGTTGCAGCGTATGGGGCCAAACACCCTTCGGAGTACTTTTCGTTCGAAAACTCTTAAGCTACTTTCGTCTTTGCTTGTCAATGTTCAGCACGCGCAGTCGTAGGACAGCACCGGTAGTATTATTGACTGGTAGAGGGCGAGTTTACATTCACGTGTGAGCAGTTTGGACTTCAGCAATTTTGTGTGGGCGTAATATGCTTTGTTTGCTGGCATTATTTGTGTTGTAACTACTGTTGTCATTTTTTATTAACACTCCCAAATATTTGAAGTGTTGAACACCTTCAAAGGTTAATGTCCCGATTTGTATGTTTTTAGGACTTCGTCTTTCTTCGCTGCGGGACGCCTTCAGATATTTAGTTTTGCCTTCATTTATTCTACGGCCTACTGATTTTGCTCGAAATTCAATATTACAGAAGGTTTCAATAAGATATCTCTTGTTCCTTGCCATTATTGTGATATCATCCACGTACGCGATTGTTATTCCTAAGCGACTAAAAAGGTTTCCAAATTTCTCTTCGTTTTTTATCGCATAGTGAAGAAGGAGATTAAATGAAGATATGGAAAGCGCGTCGCCTTGTTTTACGCCGCAGGAGATTTCGAAGGGCTTTGGCACTGCTTGTTGTACTATTACTTTTTCAGTGGTGTTAGTTAGTGTTGCCATGACCAACTGAATAAGTTTGAGAGATATAGCTTGTAATATCAGAGGGACGGACGGAAATCTTAACATATTAAAAGTGAGCGTGGTTTTTACTCGATGACAATAATACTTATCGATATAAATAAATTTATCGATTGTGGAGCAATCGATTATCGACATACTTGAATTTAAGCATTTTTTTAGGGCGTGGCATCTCCCAGTTGCACCAAATTTAAGTAATTTCGATTGTTTTTTTGTTTTTGCAAATTACCGTTATATGGAAGAAGGGCGTGTTGTTGACCGATATCGCCTATTTGCAATATTGAATTATCATGGATAAAGGGTAATAAATCTACCAAGTTTCATTGAAATATAATATATTAATTTTTGTTCGAGACGGTCATACAGACAGACATGATCAATCGGTTCCTCCACGTAGATGCTCCTGAATTTACCTCAGGTGACATCAAAAATTCTATGACAACAAAGGCCTTCCGATTGATAACTTTGGCCAGAATTTTTTTTTCGAAGCCGGGAGAAATATTATTGCTCGGTCGTATTCGTTGCGTATACGCAAAGGTGGCGCTTAATTTCAAGAGTTGGGTCGTGGCAATAGCGGAACTTTAAAAACGACCGCAATACTTGAGATTACCACTATTAACTCGTATGCTTGTGATTTCTTGATTGTGTATAACTGTGTAAAATTATATACACATCATTATTTCTTTATAAAAATATGATTCATACGACAAAAAACACAGACAGTTTCAAATTTTGAAAATAAATTTTCTAAAATTTCATCCATATTTTTTAATCACAATTTTCAGCATTTTTTTGAGTATGCGCTTTAATTATAATACAAAAAAGTTACAAAATACCGTTAATTTTAGACATTTTTTTGTTGACGTTGCGAGACTTTTTATTCCATATAAAAGAACTTTTGCATGTATTTTGTACCAGCTGAGCGGCGATGCATATCAGACATTTCAAGCCACGCATTCCAGATACCTCCAAATCATCCATTATTTATTCTCTACTTTCAAACTCGACTTTACGGAAGCAACTCAAACACTTTGCTGCATTCTTCAACTTCTAAAGATCTGAAATTTTTTTAAGCCATTTTCATTGCTCAAAAAAGTATTCAACTCTTGAGATTTCTAAGATAAATAATGGCTAAGGAACCTTATCAATTCGAAACATACAAAGTGGGAGTCACAAAAGTACAGTACACTCGGCAAAAGTTTGTCAAATTCAACAGCTCTTCAAGTAGGAAATTCCAAATCACTTCAGTTGCTTTCGAATATTTTATCTGCTTTCGTTTGCCGCCGGCTGTTGTGAACATCTCCAAATTGTGCTAATTAGTATTGCATGAACTTTGTTGCAACTATTCGTACGTGTGCGCATGCTAACGCCTCAAGCTAAGGAAAGAACAAAGAACAAACAACAAAACATTTATTTCGCATCGTGCTCGTAGTCATGTTTCAAAATACGTGATGAAAAACTTGTTGCAAGTTGCTGCACTTGAAATGTGACAGGATAAAACCTTTTTGCCAGTGTGAAGCTCTATGTGTTGATCGCACACATGCAGAATATATGACTCGAAATTTCATTCATCACTCAGCGCCGAATGTGTTTTATGAAAACAAGGCAGGGAACGGAGGGTCAAACTACAAATACATAGCTACATATTTGTAACAAACCGCATGACAGTCGAAATGAAAATGTTGCAAGTTGGCGCAGCTGGTGCATAAAATGCAAATGCATTTCTATTTCTACATGCACACACACAAACACACCAATGTGGCTATTGTACGTACAAGTATGAGCACTGTAATTTGCCCAGTAGAAGACTGCCGTACAGGAGAGGCAGGCCAGTTGCATATTACTTCTTATTTATAGCGACAACCGGCTTTTCATTCTCAAGCATATTTGGATCTATGATGTCGTTGGCGGTAGGAGAGACAAAACTCGAAACCACTTAGCACTTATTTGATGTCAGGAAGCTATGCCATGTTGTCTACTCTGACCAACTACATATCTCGTCCGATTCGGATTCTTTATTGAGCTTTGAGTGTTGAAGGTATTGAAGTTGATGAGATTAGCATCAGCAGTGCTTGCTAGCAATTGTAGACTCATTTAGAGCTGAG
Organism: Anastrepha obliqua; assembly: GCF_027943255.1. Lineage (NCBI taxonomy): Eukaryota > Metazoa > Arthropoda > Insecta > Diptera > Tephritidae > Anastrepha > Anastrepha obliqua. The sequence goes on along the minus strand of NC_072896.1, from coordinate 101,801,332 downwards.
GATGGATATATTTTGATTTGAAGATTACCTTTCAAATGGTAAAATAATGTTACTTATTAAGAGTTAAACCTTTTTCATAAGACTCGCGAAGAACAAACTGGGAATGCTCACTGGTATTTCTATAGATCACTGCGGATGGCGAAGTCAAAGGTAGGTGCAGGCACCGGGTGTGGTCTAATAATTCCAGTCGCAGAGACATCATCACCCTATCTACTCGAATTCGATGCCATACTGATAGCTCAGCTCAGTACCAGTATGGGTTTCCCAAAAGATCTGGGTCTGGATGAGGTATTGTGAGTAGCAGTGGACACAAACGGCCATAAGATGGAAGGATATACTTATATTTTCTTATCAGCCTATCAACTAATCAACTTAGTTTATATTTACATTCTGTCAAAAAAGTATCGGAAATTGTTGAATAAAACGCAAAATGATTGTTTAATCATCAAAAATTATTGTATAGCCTTCAAAATACGCTCCATTCGAAGCAATACACATATGCCAATGATTACTCCAGCAATCAAATCACCTTTTAAACGCGTTTGAAGAGATCTTCTTCAGCTCCTTCAGCGAAGTCTCCTTAATGGCGTCTATCGACTTAAAGTCGCATCCGCAGAGTGGCAATTTAAGTTGCGGACAAAGTAATAAGTTATATATATATATTATTGGCGCGTACACCCTTTTTTGGGTGTTTGGCCGAGCTCCTCCTCGTATTTGTGGTGTGTGCCTTGATGTTGTTCCACAAATGGAGGGACCTACCGTTTCAAGCCGACTCCGAACGGCAAATATTTTTATGAGGAGCTTTTTCATGGCAGAAATACACTCGGAGGTTCGCCATTGCCTGCCGAGGGGCGACCGCTATTAGAAAAATGTTTTTCTTAATTTTGGTGTTTTCACCGAGGTTCGAACCGACGTTCTCTCTGTTAATTCCGAATGGTAGTCGCGCACCAACCCATTCGGCTACGGCGGCCGCCAGTAATAAGTTACAGGGGATTAAATCCGGTGCGTACGGTGGTTGTTTGATGATATTTGTCGAGTTTTTGGTCAAAAAAGTGTTCTCAATATGAGCCTTGTGAGACGGAGCGTTATCATGGTGCAAACTCCATGAGCTTCTTTCCACAAATTGGGCCGTTTCCTACGCACATTCTCTCTCAAACATCGCATAACTTTTAAATAATATTCTCTATTTAGCGCAGAACCATATGGCATGAATTTTGAGTGCACAATACCATGATAATCAAAGAAAACGAGTAGCTTGACTTTCGCTTTTCATCGACTTTCTCGTGGCGTTTTGGGTTTGGACCCATATGGATAGCACCATTTAGCCGCCTGTTCACTGGTTTGCATGTCAAACTCATGTACCCACGTCTCATCACCTTGTATGATGCGCTGGATGAACGTTGGGTGCGAATTCACTTGCTCAAGCATGTCTTCAGCCACCTTCTTCCGAAGAATTTTTTTTAAAGAAATTCAACTCTCTTGGAACTATGTAGTCGAGCAGCCACGCGTCTCATGCCCATTTGATGGTATAAAATGTTGCGAATTGATTCGTGAGACACGCTTAGGACACGACCAACCTCCCTTAAACTTAAATAATAGTTTTTCAGCCCCATTTCCTTGGCTTTGTCGAAGTTTTCATCCGTTGAAGGCGTTGATGGGCCACCAGATCGGTACAAATCTTCCACGACTTCTCGGCCTTCTGCAAAGCCCTTACACCAATCGTAGAACCGTGTTTTTGATAAAACACACTCGCCATAGGCTTTATGCAATAATTTGAAAGATTTGGCGCACCAAATCGCGTTCAAAACACAAAATTTAAGACAAATTCTTTGTTCGATATTTTTATCCATAGTGAAAATCGCAGAGCACACCTGTGGTTGACTATTATAATTAAATGCCAAAAACAAGCTAATTTACAGATCTTGCTCGAACTCTGCGACACTATAGAGAACAGTTGTACTTACATTCCAGCAAAAAAAATTTAGACACATGACACATGTCTAACGCGCGCTTTTTAAATGAACAATTCCCGATATTTTTTTGACAGAATGTATATATACCTGTTCTTCAATAAGTTTTACGGTTCGATAAGAGAGGGCGTTGCTACTACTACTACTACATTAATTTTGTTATGTTGGTACACTCTTCATATCAGTCTGTCATATCTTTACTTTAATCTGCCAATTCATTCTTTGCTTACAAGCCAATTAGTAGCGACCTGTTACAGTATTTTCAACAATGGAAAAATCAAATATCGTGCAGTGCTTGATTTTTTTTGAAGATTTAAAATCAGAGGAAATTTATGAACGGCTGTTGAAAGTGTATAAGGACTTTTCGATATCAATTAGTACAGTAGAAATATGAGTTTCTTAATTTAAACGTGGTCATACAAGACTTGAAGACAATCCACGTCTAGGACGTCCAAATAAGCAACAACACCAGAAATCGTAGAAAAAAATCCAGGAAATTACGTATTGGAAAATCGTCGAGTGACTGAGAGAGATTTAGTAGAAGCCCTAGGAATCTCATTGGACAGTGTAAGGCAGTGGTTGCCAACCCGTCGACCGCGAGCTACCGGTAGCTCGCAAAGGCAATTCTGGTAGCTCGCGCTGCTCACGTTGCAAAAAATCCAAAAGTCTGAAAATCAAAACAGTATTAGCAAATTTCAGAAATTTTCATAATAAATAGATAAACAGCGGCAACACTGCGGTAAGCGATTTCGCGCCGACAAACACGACGCGAAGTCGCGCCTCCGTTCTAGGATCGGCTGGAACCGATTAGCGTGTTCGAGAATTTTTTGGCTTTATATATACGCAATGCACGTCGACATTGCGCTCAGTTCAATACTGAACGGCATTATCATCGCTCTGCGTGCAGCGGTTGGGTTAGAGTTCGAAACATTATGGCAAGCAGTAGTACGAAGGCGAAGACATACCATTTCCATTCGGAAAGCGAAAGAACAATACTTCTTCACAGAAGTTAAAGGCAAAAGTGTTTGTTTGTTATGTAATACATCTGTGTCAGTTCCTAAAAAAGGAAATATTGAGAGGCATCATAAAACTGTACATTCGAATTTTGAGAAGGCATTCCCGTTAAATTCTGCCACCAGAAAAGAAAATCTGAAACATTTAAAAATCCAGTTAATTGGACAACAGTCAATATTTTTGAAATCAATCGACAAAAATAAAGCTGCAACTGAAGCATCTTATCGTGTTTCCCAGATAATTGCACAAAAGAAAAAACCTTATGAAGACGGGGAAATCATAAAACAAGCATTTTTGGAAGCTGCAGATTCTTTATTCGCCAACTTTAGAAATAAAGACGAAATAGTGTCTGCTATAAAATCTATGCAACTTTCTGCTAATACAGTGATGAGGCGAGTAGAAGTAATGAGCAATGATATTTTTTTACAGTTAAGAAGTGACTTAGATAACTGTATTTATTTTTCACTGCAACTGGATGAATCAACAGATGTAGTTGACACCTCACAGATGGCCATATTTGTCAGGATGGCTTTTAGTGATTTTACAATTAAAGAAGATCTTTTGAAGTTTATTCCACTCAAATGACATACTACTGGGCTAGAGCCGTTTTCTCATTTAAAAAATCTCATCTCTTCTGAGAAAATTCCAATATCAAAAATGGTAGGCCTGACAACTGACGGTGCTCCAGCTATGGTGGGTTGTGATAAGGGGCTCGAGGCGCTATGTCATAAGGATGAAAGTTTTCCACAATTTCTTAGTTACCACTGTATTATACATCAGCAAGCATTATGTGGACATTTTCTAAACTTGAACAACGTTATGAAACTGGTGGTGAAAATTGTGAACAAGATTAGAGCTCAAGCGTTACAAAGAAGATTATTTAAAACCTTGGCTGATGAAATTGACTGTCAATACGGAGAGCTACTTCTTCACTCTGAAGTGCGATGGTTAAGCAGAGGACGAGTGCTCAAACGTTTCAATGATGTCCTACCTGCTATACTCCAATTTTTCAAAGAACGCGATGAACCGATTCCTGAACTGGAAAATTCGACTTGGCTCAGAGATTTTGGTTTTCTTGTGGGCATTACAGAGAAATTAAATGAGCTTAACTTGCAGCTTCAAGGCAGGGATAAAGAATTAGCAGAAATGATTTCTGATATAAATGCATTTATTACAAAACTTGAATTTTGGGAACAAAACCTAAAAAACCGCGATACTAAGCATTTTCCTATTCTTTCCGAAAAGATATCCGAAAATCTATTAGAGCCCTATGACAGTAAATATCATATGGAAATAGTTTCTAACTTGGACGAAAACTTCAAAAATCGTTTCAAGGATTTCAGCAAAATTGCTTTAGTGACGCAATTTGTTGTTTCACCCTTCATGAACATTGATGTACAACAGTTTGCAACTTGTGTTATGAACAACTTTGGCGAAGACATTGCTGTGACAGAAATGGAACTGATTGTTTTTCAAAGTGACTTGACTTTAAAATCTTTAGGTTCAAATACAAAATGTATATGGACTTTAGTAAGTAAAGATAAGTATTCAGTTTTATGTCGTGTTGCGTTGAAAGTGAAAGCGTTATTCAGTTCAACTTATTTGTGTGAATCTTCTTTTTCCAATATGAAATTTATTAAAAATAAATGCCGCAATCGGCTTACAGATATACATTTGGATAACTGTATTCGAATGACTGTATCAAATTATACTGCAAATATTAAAAAAATTATCGATGAGTCAGAATGTCAACCTTCTCATTAAATATGCTCTTTTTATCTGCCCATATTTTATTTATATAATAATGTACTATTACTGTTTTGTTGTTTTTTTAAGTCGCTTGTGATTTGCCATTATGACTGCAAAAAATTTTGTTACGATTGATAGGTGTGAACATGGATGTAGTTATGCATAAGTATAAGCACTATAAGTCATAAGTTTATTATATAGATATACCTAGAACGTATATTAGTAAAATAAGTACATGTATTGTATGTCGAATATAACTGTGTATTATTTAATTTATGTTGGCTTGTACAAGTAGCTCGCTGTTTATTTCAAAATATTGAAAGTAGCTCAACACATTGAAAAGGTTGGCGACCACTGGTGTAAGGTATATTTTAACTGAAGTATTGGGTTGCAGAAAGCTGTGTGCACAATGCAATGAAACAAAAACACATTCGAATGCGACTCTCTCAGCAACATTTGGAGCGTTTTCGAAAGGATGGATCGAAAGTGGATTTTGCGCGTTGGTTCATCACTATGGATGAGACTTGAGCTTATCACCTTGATCCTAAATGAAAACAAGAGGCTAAAGAGTGGTTGAACCTGGTTCTTCGCCTCCGAAACGAGTTCCTGTCTAGAAATCGGGCATGAAGGTGTTAGCATCAGTTTTTTGGGATGCGAAAGGAATTTTTCACAAGATCATTTTGACAACGGCTAAAATCCATGAATTAAACTTCGAATTGTTGGAGGAGCCACCGTATTTACCAGATTTCTCCCCTGGCGACATCCATCTGTTTCCAGACCTAAAAAGTGTATGCGTCGAAAGCTTTTTTCATCAAATGATGAGGTCATAACAGCTATGGAAGAGTATTTTGCAGATCAGGCAGATTTTCACTTCAGGAATGGAACTCATAAATTGGAATCTCGTTAGAACAACTGTATTGAGGCTTTACTGAATAATAGTGCATCTCAAACTATAAATTTGTGTTTTTTCTTATCGAACCGTAAAACTTATTGAACAATCTAGTATATAAATAATTGGCGCGTGCACTCTTTGTGGGTATTTGGCGAGCTCTTCCTCCTATTTGTGGCGTGGGTGTTTATTTTACCACAAATGCATGAACAAACAATTATATACCGGTTACGAATGTTAGAAGGTTTTTTATGAGGAACTTTTTCATCGCAGAGTTACGCTCGGGGATTTGCTACTGCCTATCGAGGAGCGGGTGCTTTTAGAAAAAACGTGTTTTATTATTTGACCCCCGGGGTTTCGAACCCATGCACTTCCAAATGGTAGTCACAGAACAACTCATTCGGCTACGGCAGCCGCCGAGGGTATTTCTTTAGCTGTACTTCCGCAAGCATTTACTAAAACTCTGTGGAATGCCACCTGTAAAAGAGCAGCTCGAATATGTTAAAGCAACCCCCAGCATTCCTTATCGGCATTAGGAACAGTTTCGGAGGTACTCTTCTTAGCTTCAACTATACATCTCCTAAATATATGATTTCCAATAATATGCCTATGCGCGGGTATCCACATATTCCTGCTTGATTAGGAAGCAATCGAGAACGGAAGTCAGGCAATTCCCCCACTAATTTCTATGTTGGTGATGCGAAAAAAATCTTTGGAATAAATTTCTGTTATGAAGTAATATGAATCTGTATCAGGCTACATTCATGATGGCAGGATATGCTTTCCAATTTACCACCAAACTCATTCGTTACGCTTTCGCGTGTAATAAGTTGCTGTTCTTTCTAAGGCACGTGAGTATGGTGAATATCTGGTACAAAAAAACTCTTACTTATGGACATGCGTTCATTCAAATCCATAATTTTTTTGTGTGAAAAAGTAAATAATTGTGAAAATTTTCGAATTAGTGCTTTTGATAGCATTTTCCTGCAAGGCATAAGCGCCCATACCTATAAGCGCATACTACGCTGAACAGATGTAAATAAGAGCTGCTCTTCTTGTCTGCCATTGTTTGGAGCGCTTCAAGTCGTGAATGGATAAAAAATATAATACGAGTAAATATGTCTACATGTATTTTTGCGTGCGCATTTTGAATGCATACAAACATGGCGCTTTGATAGAAGTACCACTACATATATGTATACGAGTATATATGTGTATCTATAGTAGGGTGCCTGACCAGAAAAGTTGCGATTTTTCTGCCGGAATTATACAAAAATTTATACATAAGAGCTAATGCCAAAATAGTTGGCAGAAATATAAGATTTACCATTTAAACTGGACCCATTTGCAAGTGCCTCTGAAAATCAAGATTTTTATAAAAAAAAAAAATTAACCTTTTTTTTCAAAAAATTACTTCAGTTGATACAGGAGTTTAAGGTGCAAAGGTCCGCATACAAAAAATTTTATCAACGAAATTAAAAAAAAAAAAAATGTAAAAAAATTTTATCAACGAAATTAAAAAAAAGAAAATGTAAAAAAATTTTATCAACGAAATTAAAGTAATGAAATACATATAAATAAATAAAAATGCTGAAAAATTTGATCAAATGGAATTAAAGTAATAAAATTTTTGGATTGACTGTCAAATTGGACCATCGGTCTATCGGTCCGAATATTTAGGCTTCGACTTCCTACAGTAAAATAAACTTAATAGTCCCGATTTTTATTTGTATTTTTATATGAAGAATAACGCACCCTAATGTAAATATATATATAATATAAATATTTATAAGCGGCCAACAGCTACAAGAGCATCTCCATTTGCCAGCATTGCTCCCCTTTACCACACCACCACAACTGCTCCGCCTATCAGTCTGGCTGGGTTTTGGCGGCTGACTAACTGCTGTGCGGTCGGTACTGCCTCTATACAAGTAGATGTACTAAGGAGTCCTTAGCTCTCTTTGTTTGCTGTTGTTGTTATTGTGTTTGTTGTTGTGCTTGCAACAGCAACAGCAGCAGCAGTTATTGCTAATGTCTGCTGATGTGGAAACTTCCCAGGCAATTTCCGCTTTAAGTGCCATTAAATTCGTATTCGTTTAATGAGCTTTCAACATGATGCTCGAGTTTTTTTAATGACTTTCGATTCCTACATCACGCATCCATATAATACATATACATATGTGCAGTACATACACACACATCCATACATACATATATGCGCATAGTGTATTGGATTATTTCATTAGCGACGAAACAACAATAGCAACGTCATTCTCTCACCATCATCATCATCATCATCATCACTGTCATCAGCAACGCGTTAGCTTTTGCAGCGTCTACTGCATTGGGTCTGGCAGCTCAGAGTATTTATTTGCTACTCATGAGGTTGCTTTCTTCGCACTCTTTACTTTCTTTAATTCTGCATTCGCCAATTTAGAAGCTTCTTTGTATGCTGCTGTTAATCCGTTGAACGCTTTGTCAGTTTTTTCATTCAATTCACTCACTTACTTGCCGACTGCTTGGTTTGCTTGGCGTGACTTGGCATGTCTGATTTTTGCCAATGCAGAACGTTCGCCTTAAAGTATGCAATGTTTGCTCTTCAACGCAATGTTGCGTTGGATTTGAGCAGCAATGAGCTAGTAAATCGTCGGAGCGTCTGTTTAGGAAGTGTTTAAATTGCATTCAGAAAGTGTGCAAATATTTTTAGCAGATTTCCTTGTTTTTTGTTTTGTTACTACAGTTACCCTTCAGACACGTCTTTACTACTTATTATCTTGATTTGCCTTGAGTTGCATACTGTTGCAATGGAGACGTATGCGCAAACCAAGAAGGTTTTTCATATTCGGCATGGGAATAAGTTTTCGCCCTCGTAAAAGAGCTGTCGCTGCTCATACTATTTTTGTGTTCGCTCTAGTAATATACTGGAGATTTGAAGGTGTATATGCGAGGTCTCTATTGCAGTAGTTGACATTCGTTTGAAGCGTAAATATCCTTTTTTATCTGACATCAAAAATGTCTACGTTCGTCCCGAAACAGCATTTGCGGCAAGTCTTATTTCATTATTACATTTTAAAGACAAGTCCAGCTGAAACGTGTCATATATTGATGAATATTTACAACTTTTAAAGAGTGGTTTCGATGCTTCCGAAGTGGCAATTTCGACGTGAGTGATAAGGCGAATAATCGCGAAGGGGCACCGAAAAAATGCGAAGATACTCAACTAAAACAATTGTTGGATGAAGACGCATGTCGAACCCTCGGTGATATGTCTAAAGAGTTGGATGTTGACAGATCAACCGTCGGTAAATGTTTGCACGCGATGGGAATGGTCCAGAAAGCTGGTAACTGGGCGCCACATCAATTGAAGGAAATATCGAGAGACGTTTGGTGGTGTGTGAGATGATTCTTGAACGGCAGAAAGAAAAAAAAAAAAGGTTTTCTGCATCGCATCGTTACTGGCGTTGAAAAATGGATCTATTATGATAACCCTAAGCGTCAAGAATGTTGGAGCCTGCCAGGTGAAGCAGGTGCATCGACAGCGAAAAAAAATATTCATGCTTCACAGGTTATGTTGTGCATCTGGTGGGATCAGAAGGGTCTCATCTGTTATGAACTCCTTAAACCATCTGGAACCATCACTGGCCATCGTTACCGACTGCAGCTAATTCGTTTGAATCGATTGCTCAAAGAAAAGCGGCCGGAATGGGACGGTAGATGGTAGACATGACAGACTGATTTTGCTACTTGACAACGCCAGGCCACACGTTGCTAAATCGATCCAGAAATATTTAGAGGGACTGAATTAGGATCTCTTTCCGCTCCCGCCGTATTCCACAGACATTGCACCTTCGGATTATCATCAGTTCCGATCAATGCAGTCAGCCCTTATTGGAGAGAAGTTCATTTCTTACGAGAGCATTGCAAACTGGCTCAATGAACGGATCAAGTCAAAAGAACTCGAATTTTTCTTCAGAGGTATCCGTATGCTGCCTGAAAGATGGAACAAAGTTGTGGCTTCCAATGGCACGTACTTCAGGCACTTAACTGTTTAAATTTTTGTAATTCTGGCTAAGAAAGTACGGAAACTTGTTCCCATACCCAACTATTAGCATCCTCACGGGTGTTATAATGACTCAATGCGCTATTGGCACCCTAATCAGTAGAATGGGTGGACCTCATAACGACTTCTACCAGAGTTGTAAGGAAGAAAAAGAAATTGAGTCGGTGCAACACCTCATCTGTGAATGTTCTAGACTTGAGAAGACATGCAATTGGCGATTTTTTTTTGAAGACCTGGGAAATTTGCAAAATGTCTAACTGGAAGGAGGAGTGACCTTTTTAAAAGGATCTAAGAGGTTTAAGCATCTTAGTTAGGGGATGAAAATCAAATGCAGGTATCACAATGGACATAAGGACTACCGAGGGCTATTAATGGGACATTATTTGCTTCTTTTGCTGTTTTATCAGCAAACTCGTTTCCAGTCCTCGAGACATGGCCTCCGATCTAAAGAAGTTTGATGGTTGAGTGACTAACCCGCCTTGGAACCATCCGTATATATGAAAATGGAATTTGTGCATTATTAGAGACGAGTAATAATGAAGAATTTTCTGTTTCAATGACGAGTTTCGGGTACTTTTTTGACAGAATGTATTCATTAATATGTTGTTTGCTAGCCTTGTTAGTTTCAGTTCATGTACACAAGACAGCAGCTGCTTCTAAAGAACACACGGGCAAAGGAAGCATATAAGCCAGCAGAGTTTAAATAAAGAATAATTTTAGTGAATAAGATTTGCTCTTTTAAGTGGGTATGTGTGTATGTAAATGTAAGTGCAGTAAGCTTAAAAGCTCATATTGCTTTGAGTATAAATACGCAATCAAACAGAACACTTTGCATTTGCATAAGTAAAATTTAAATATTAAACACACAGACTTCGAAAAAGAAGTACAGTGTTGTGCAATAAAATAGAGACATACGCGCATTAATGCGGCTGTCCTAGCCGAATTGGTTGGTGAGTGTGAATACTATTCGATAGTGCCCGGGCATGCAACTCTAAATGATTGAAAAGGTGTTTTCTAATGGCTGTCGCCATTCGTCCGAATATATTTGTGTCAAGAAAAATCTTCTCATAAAAACCATCTGCCATTCGTGGACGTTATAAAACTGTAGGTCGCTCCAACTGTGGAAATACATTAAGACATATACTATATATATTGGAGAAGGAACTCGGCCAAACACCTGATATAGGGTATAAGTGAAAATTATATACAGTTTTTGTGTATTTTGTTTTAAATACATTTTTTGTTTTAACTAAATTTTTGTTGCTAAATAAAAAAGGTTGTTGAGGCTCTTGAAAATTTTTATTTGTTTATATACAGGGTGCGCCATCTTTTATGTCGCTGAATAACTTTGTCATTTACCAACCGAACGAACCATCAACATACATGTTTTCGATACGTCATTTCAGTACAATTTCAACCATGGATCGCTTTACACCGAAACAACGCGCTGAAATAGTGACGCTATACATCGAAAATAGTCGTTTTATTGTTCTAACTCAACGCGCATATCGCAAAAAATATCGTGGCAAACAGGCACCATATGACAATATAGGTATTCTTCGAGTCGTGTCGAATTTTTTTGAGCACGGGACAGTAGGAGATCGTCAAGATGCCGTTCATCAACGACCAACAATGAACTTGTTGAAGCAGTGAGGGAGAGCGTTGACCAGGAGCCAACATTGCCGTATCGTTGTCGCGCTCAGCATTTTGGCGTCAGTGAAACCACAATGCGGCGTATTTGAAAGGATGATTTAAATTTGTTTTCGTATAAAGTGCAATTGATACAAAGAATATTGCCGACATACCATTCACGTCGCTTGGGATACGGCCAGCAGTCGCTCGAATGGTTGACACTGAACCCAATTTTCGGAAGCAAATTTCAATGACTGACGAGACTTCTCTAGCAGCGTGAATAAACAAAATAGGCGCTTTTGGGGAACTGAGAATCCACACGATATCCGTGAAACGTCATTGCTTGACCGGAAAGTAACTGTGTGGGCCGGCATTTGCGCCAAAACCATCATTGGGCCATATTTTTACCGAGAAAACGATTACGATGGATGTTGGCTCATTATGTGTGCCCGCGAATTCGTGAGAAAGGATTAGACGGTTACTGGCTTCAACACCACGGTGCGCTATGCCACACTGCGAATGCAACAATTGAATTTCTGCAAGAAAATGCCCGGGATGTCTAGTGTCAAAAAGAGGCGACATCGACGGGCACCCCCAGATCACCTGACTTAACCGCCCGGACTTCTTTCTGTGGGGTTGTCTGAAAAGTAAGGTTTACGCTAACAAGCCGCAGACTATTGACCAGCTTAAGGCAAACATTCGTGCCGAAATCGTCTCTGTAAAATCCGAAATACTTGACAAGGTGATGTCAAACGCAGAAAAAAGATCGCAGTTTGTGATTGCTAATAAAAGTGGCCACTTGATTGTTATTGTATTCAAAAAATAGTTTTAATAAATTTTTAATAACCAAACCAAATAAAAATACCTCACTTATACAAATCAGTTGTTTTTTTTTTCAAAGTTATTCAATGTTCTTATGCCGACATAAAAAGTGGCGCACCCTGTACTACAGCTACTTAGTGTTAGATATGATCTTCCGATAGGGTGATTAATTTTGCGCCCCCTTGTCTTTACACTATTTTTTTTACTTTGACTTGATTAATTTCACTGTAACACAAACTCCAATAGTTACCACTAGTTTTTTTATTCTGCCATTGGAAAAGTTCTCGTCCCCATTTAAAAAAAAACTGTACCAATTCCGTTTCAGAAGCCTCTATTGAAGCCAATTCTGTACCATTAAGAACATCTTTCCTTATGAAACACAACATTCCTTCCGATTCGCTAATTCTTTCCATATCTGCTCGATATCTTGCTTCAATCTTGCAAGTGGTTGACAGGGTAAGTCCGAATTAAGTGTTTGGCTCGAGCGAAGCAGTTCATAGTGGACGTTTTCTTCCCAACTCCATCAAATACACAAATAGACCTTCATCATCATAACCTATTAACATTAAAACCCAGATGGACTTTAGCTGCCTCAGCAATCTTCTTCCAGTCAACACGATCCGGCGCTAGAGATTTGCAGTTCTTGATGGCTAATTTTTTCCGGTGCTCGGTGATATTATGCAACCAAGTTGTTTTTGGTCTGCTATGGGATCTTGAGCATTGTAGTGCAATAGAAGTTTTTGAGCCCTACTGTCATCTATGCAGACGTCCTCTCTGATGCGGTGCGATTTAATAAATCTTACAATATCTTCGCCATCGCAGGGACTTAACAACTCCTTTGTGTGCCTGATTTTGTACACGCCATCTTCTTCGCAGATAAACCTTCTTGGCTGTTAATCAGTGCATGAAATTTGTTTGGGGCGACTTGCTGTTGTTTGAAAAACATCTATTTGTGATGTTCTTACGTACATATGAATTATTTTCCATCACCACTTACTATGCGCTTCAAGTATATGACTACTTCGTCACAATTTAGCAAAAAATTGCTAGTAGAGCTCAAAGGATTCTTTTTCGTCAATTCGTGTGTCTCAAATATGGTACTACAGATCTCTGTTGGAGACCACTTTTATGCAAATAGTCCCATATGGATTTTTGGGAAAATTTGTTCCTGAGTAATGGAATTAGTGCTCACATGACGGTCTGACTTGACGATTTCCATGATTTCATCGACATTTTCGACAACCAGAGCTACCAGACCATGCGCCATCTTCGACACCCATTTTATCATAAGTTACTCAATGGGTCCATCACTTGGATGACGATTTCAATACTGTATTGGGACCATAAGCGGCAGACATTTTTCTAAACTATAACTCCAACTTTTCATCCAAGTTTTGCTAAAGCTGACAGCGAAAAACGCGTTTCAGCTTGGACATTCTATCCTTAAAGTACACTCAAAGCTTACGGATTTATTATACCCCTACCCACACGTATGCATGTGTATGTGTGTTTATGCATTATGTAATATGAATAAATAAATAGCATTTCCCAAATCAATAAATCATGTTTTACCATATTTATTCGAAAGATACGAAAGTTGAATACATATTTAGATACACACACATACATGCATATATGTATACGCAATTACACGCTAAATCGTAATAAAACTGAAGTTTATATCTTTATAATGCTTGCTTGCTGTATTTCAATTCGAATTAATTAAAAACAAACAGCTTAACCGATTTCCACATGCTTGCTTTTAGCGGAAATAGGAATACATAAATGATTGAAGAAAAACGGATATAAAAACAAATACATATTTCCCTTATGCAACGAAAAAGATGGTACTTATTTATTTACAACCTCAGTATTATACAAGGTGAAGTCCAAAATAAACAAGGCTGGCGTCATAAAAATGTTTTTGATGGCGTCACGTTTTTAATGAGTTGGTGCGTTGGAAGTTAAGTCCCTAGCTGACTTCCAATGAAAGCTTGGTGACATTCGGTTCAGTGGAAGCGAAGTTATCTCGTCTAAAGTGTCAGTGTCATCGGTACAAAAATGAGTTTCGAACAATTGTATTTTAAAATCGGTATAACCGAAGCATTTGAATTGATGAAAAAAGTTTATGGCGATGATTGTCTATCTCGTGCCAGAGTTCATGAGTGATTTACTCGTTTCAGATATGGTTGTGAGTAGAGTTGGGTATTTCTCGAGAAAATCCCAATCTCGAGAATCGGGATTTCCCGAAATAACGAAAATTTCAATTCTCGAGATGCGGGATTTCCCGAAAATAATTTTTGAGATTTCTCGAGAATTCTCGAAAATTCGGGAAAAATTCCAAAAAATTAAAAAAAAAATCTAAAACCAGTGTAAGAGCATTGAATTTCATAAAATATAATTTTTATTTATTTTTATTAAAGTATAAATTACATAAAAAAATATTTGAAAATATTACTACTTCAATTATTGCAAACAAAAAAGTGAAACAAAAATAATTACAAAAAAATTCAAAACAAAAATAATTCAAGATTATACTTATTAAAATAGGGGGAAAAAGTGATTGTAAACATTATTTCCCAAAATGGTGTTTTAAAAAACACGGACTGTCAATGGCTTCGTCTAACAATCGCGTACGCTTTTTGGACACAAAATTACCCGCTGTAGAAAAATTCCTCTCATTTTGAGTCGATGTTGGCTTAACAGTGTTAAAAGCCCCGATCAGTCTTTCAACATTTTGTGTTTTCTCTCCAGTTTTTTCATATAGTGTTAGCTCGTTTCTAAGCGACGAAAACATCTGGTTCGCCGCATGTTGCGCAATGTCTGCTTTCGGTTTTGAGCATTGCTGAACGTATTTTTCAAGCTGTTTCGCCATATCTTCTTCATCGACGTTGTTGGTTGCAAATACGTCATCATCGTCAGAACTAGACACTGCTTGGTCTTCTTGAATGCTCGTAGAAAATAGACGAACCAAGTAGTTTTCGGCTTCTTTTATCAATTCTGTTTTAGAACAGGTGTGGAAAAATTCAGATTTGTCACTAGAGCTGTAAACTGGATCGTGTAAATATTTAAAGGCCGATAACAAACGGCTAGATCTACGAGCTGTTAAGTTTTCTTTTAGGCTGGATAAGAATTCATTGCCCAATTCGGTGTGCTGGTTCTCCAATTTTGTGAACAAAAATTTGAGAATAGAATCCACAGCAAGTAAGTTCACATTTTGGCGACTAAGTGCTTTTACAGCAACACGTATAGGTTTAAGAGCATTTATGATATCCTCGCAATACTTTTCTTCTGCGTCAGTAGTGGCCATAAAATTTAAATTAAGAGTGTCGAGCGCCTTA
This sequence comes from Anastrepha obliqua, assembly GCF_027943255.1. NCBI lineage: Eukaryota > Metazoa > Arthropoda > Insecta > Diptera > Tephritidae > Anastrepha > Anastrepha obliqua. The sequence goes on along the minus strand of NC_072896.1, from coordinate 101,785,855 downwards.
CGAACATGCTTGCTGATGCAAATGTATCTGGCCAGCATAGTTTCCAGGCTATTCCAACGTGTTTTGCAATCCAACAGCAAGAAAAGCTCTTTCTTCTCGACCTCTTTCACATAATCCTGCAAGATGGCATTCCGTACAGGCGAGTTCTTGAATTTCAAAACTATCTTGCGAGCCTTTTTTACGATTTCAAATGCAGACTTTATAGTGACCGTCTTGTCAGCAACAAATACGATATTGTCGTCCTCGTCATCGGAAGCGTTTTCCGCATTAATGTCGGAAAATGAAGTACTGGCTCCATTGTTTTCATTTTCATCGGAGCCTCTATCATCCGAATCGTCTCCATCGCTTACGTCACTATCGTATATCCTGTTTGCGACTTTTCATTTCTGGTACATTACCTCCATGACCGCCAAATGTATGCCGTGATTGTAGCAAATCTGTTGATGCGCTGGTGATAGTCTCCCAAATTTGATCATGACACTGGCACCATCACTTGTAATAGCCACGATGTCGGACTGTAGTTTTATATTGAAGTGTGAAAGCTTTGCATTTACGAGCTCATATACTTTTTCAGCGGGACATGATTCCTGAATGCGAACCAGGCCAAGGTTGTCAGATTGTCCATCGTCATAATATATATGGATGTTCGGTTTCGCACGCTTGTCCACTCGTCGATGCTCAAGCTGAACTTACGCTGTGCAGATTTAAAATTTTCAATTTTGATCTTCAAATCGCTTTTTATTTTCGTGCAGTACTTCATAACCAAACCCAGAACAGCTTTGTGACACTTTGGAAGATGAAATCCTAAGCGGCTGATACTATTACGAATGAACTCACTTTTTGTTATAGCGTTTATTGGAATTCCATCTTTTGCAGCCGATTCAGGCGAGGAAGAAGTATTGAAAAAGTTGTGAAGAGTTCGGGTCTTCTGGGCTGGTGGCTGTTCTTTTGGAGCCTCATGTTCCCTTCGCTTCATGTTGTGTATCCTCTCCATGTGACGGTGAAGTCCAGATGTTGACGGTGACTTGCATTTAACGATTTTATTGCATTTCAAACATGTTGCTTCGTCGTCAAATCGCTTGAAAAGCTGCCACACTTGATCGTATTCGTATTCTGAACTCATGATTTTTAATGCTAAAAATTCAAAATTTGTTTTAAATTTGGTTTTTTAAAGGAAGTAACTAACCGGTACTCACAGTCAACGATACGTCGATTCAAAACTTAAAAATAAGTAATATTTGGACCACAAAATATTTTATAATACGGTGTATAATTTATACTTAATCAGGTACCACAAAATGAAATGCAGCCGCTCACTACAAAAAATAAATTTACAAACGTCGTCTGTGCAGTCTGCGAACAAATTGAAATTGCTTGACTATTTTCAAAGCATTTCTAATTGCTTAACTGCTGCTACATATAAGAAACACATAAAACTAAACTTCATTAGCTTGATGTTACAGTGCTTTCCCTCGACATAGCATAGCAACGCATCTAGCATTTACTCTGTAGTCACCCTAAAACAAAAAAAAAAAAAAACAAACAAACAAATGGAACAGTTATACTGTTGTGGCTTTTCGCATAGCAATTGAAACTATGGTGTGAATTGTATGTGATTCTGCGAAACAGTATGTAGTGTGCGATTCTTTGTAATATAATGGTTACAGTTTGGTGTTTCCAGGTATTAATCATATGTATGTGTATTCTTTTACTTTTGAAAGAATTGTTTTTTCTCTTAATATTTGACAACAAAAATTAAAAGAAAAATGGATTTCTCGAGAAATCTTGAAACATTCTCGAGATTCGGGATTTCCCGAAATGCTAAAAATTTCAATTCTCGAGATTCGGGGTGGAAAAATATCAAGAATTTCTCGAGAATTCCCGTCGGGAAATTCCCGAAACCCAACTCTAGTTGTGAGGACATAAATGACAATGAACATAATCACCGAAAAATCATTAATCACCCAAATTGTTCGTAAATTGATCAAAAAAGAACCGAAATCATAGTTAAAATTCATGGAATCGTATTTATCGTATTTTAACTGATCATTTTCCCTAAAATACCTTCGAATTGCTGATTGTAGATGGAGAGACCAGACGAAATGCAAAATCAGCAGAACGTTATGGCCCACCTACAACCTCAAGCAATCGTTGACATTAATAAACATGAAACGACGGGACACCTGCAGACTTATGGCAGTCATAACTGGCTTCTGGTCTATCGGAGAACAAGCCGCCAAAATGGGCATCCCTCACAACACATACTGTCATAGTTGTAAACAACCGGAGGAAAAAGAAACAATCTTCCATTTCCTCTGTGAATGCCCTGCCCTATGGAAGGACAGAATGTTAACCCTGGGCAAACCGCTGTTCGAGAGTCTCGAGCAACTGTCTGGCGTAGACGTCAACAACCTAATAAGGTTCCTAAACCGCACAGACTGGATATAGTCCTGCTGCAAATAACTGTTAAACAATTTGGTAACGAGGATGTGGCAACAAAATGGTGCGGAAGCGCTAGTTGGATTCTGGATGAATCACCACTCTAACCAACCAACCAACCAACTGATCATTTGGGCTTACGAAAGGTCTGTGCACGTTTCATTCCGCTCAAGTTAACTGAGGACCAGAAATTGCTCAGAATTCAACAATCGAAAGACCTCATCAAAGAGGCGATAAAAGAAGATAACTTCCTTTACAACGTTGTAACTGGTGATGAAATATAGTGTTTCCAAGATGAACCTGATACTAAGTGTCCAAGTGCCGAATGGAAGGCCCCAGACGAGCCACCACCCAAAAAATCGGATAAGTCAAAAATCAAGTCGATTTTCATTTTTTTTACGATTCCAAGGGAATTGTCCACAAGGAGTTCGAGCCATGGGCCAAACTGTCAATGCCATTTTCTACCTTAAACATCAATCACCCGTATTCGCCCTATATGACTCCCTGTGACTTTTTCTACCTATTCGAAAAATTGCATTTGGCCATGAAAGGAAAACGTTTTGCGTCCGTAGAGGCCATCCAAAAGGTTTGTACCGAAATCCTAAAAGACATTCCGGTCAATGACCTGAAACACTCTTTCGAAAAGCTTTTAGATCGCGCAAAACGGTGTATCGAATCCAGAGAGGACTATTTTGAATAAATAAATTCGAAGTTATCAGAACAAAGCTCACATCGTTTCTACAGGGTGGCTGATGAATTTCGCTACATTAAGAAACTCAAATAACTTTTTTTTTAGTGTATGGAATTCATTTATTTTTTTTCAAGTTGAAGGTCATTAAATTTTATTAAATGTAGCTTAACTATTGTAGTTTTAAAAATAATTGACTTTAAATGCCCTCCATGCTCGTTGACACAAGTGCGGCATCTTAGTAAAAAGTTGTTCATTGCTGCTTTGAGAGTTGCGACAGGAATAGCCGCAATTGTTGCCCGAATGGATTGTTTTAGTTCATCCAAATTTGTTGGCTTTGTTTTATAAACTTCTTGTTTACATAAACCCCACAAGAAAAAGTCAGGTGCAGTAAGGTCAGGCGACCTGGGGGGCCAACGAAATTCGGAGTTTCTTGAAATCAGTTTATTGGGAAATTTTCGTCGCAACTCTGTCATAACAGTCTGGGCTATGTGAGACGTTGCCCCATCTTGTTGAAACCACACAGAGTTGAAAGCAATTCTCTTTCGGCGTAGTTCTGGATAGAAAAATTCTTTCAGCATTTTCAAATAACGGTCTCCAGTAACCGTAACGGTGTGACCATTTTCTTCAAAAAAATAAGGCCCGACAAATACAGCGTGAAGAAACCGCACACCACACTGTCACACGAAGAGGATGCAATTCCGTCTCGTGGAGTATCTGTGGGTTAGAAGTACTCCATATTCGACAATTTTGTTTGTTCACATTGCCGTTTAAATCGAAATGGGCCTCATCAGACATGAAAAGGTAGTTTAACATGTTTTGGTCTTCTTCCACCATTTGCAGGATCTTCTGGCAAAATTCCAAGCGAATCGGCAAGTCTGCTGCATTCAGTTTGTTAACCATTTGAATTTTGTAGGGAAATAAGTCTAAATCTTTGTGCATTATTGTTTGCAAAGACTGTCGGCTGACACCAACTTGAGCAGATAAGCTTCTTGTTGAAACCCTTGGATTGCTTTGTATAGCTACAGCTACAGCAGCGATCGTTTCCTCTGTCCGAACTGGTGGGTTTCGATGATAAGGCCTTCTTGCGACTTTTCCTTGCTCAGCAAAATTATTCACCAGTCTCATTATGGTCCATCTGCTCGGGGGATCGCCGCCAAACATCCGCCTGTACTCTCTCTGTACCAAAACTGCGGACTCCAGTGCGTGATAGCGGCGGACTATCCAAATTCTTGTTTGCGTATCCCAGTTATCCATTTTAATAAATTTTAACCGTAGATCAGCCCTACAAAAAACTTCACAATTCTATACCGTGTATCTTTTTTGATACATACTGAATTATTATTAAAAATGAAACAAACCAATGTGTTTTTAACTAGATTTTGAGATAGTTATAAAATTAAGCTTTATTGACGCATTTTGTACAAATATTTTCCATATGTTTGTGTTTACATTAAGGTTTTTTGCATTTGCTGCAATATAAAAATGTCCATTTGTTTTTATTTTCTCCGGAAATACAACACATACAACATCTTGCTCGATTCTTTTTTTCTAAACTTTCCATTTTACCCTTTTTTGATGATCCAGCTTCGTTATCGTCTGCACTGCTGACGACGCACAGTGGTGCAAAACTGGAATTTACTATTCAAAACAGTCTACAGCACACATTTCTTGACCGATTTGCAATTTATTTTTTTTGAATTGCTCAGGATAAAATTGCTAACAACTCTGTCGTTGCGGATTTTTAAAATATTTTGCTAATATTGAAATATTTAAACAAATACATTTAAAAAACAAAACTTACAAACTTACAAAACTTACAAAATCTTTTAAAAATTAATTATTTTTATGAAACTTGGTATCCGGGGGTTTTCTGGGTCGCTGATTGCAAATATGATATCAGATTGTCAAAATTCAAAATGGCGGATCCAATATGGCGGTCAAAATTTTCTTATAGTTAATTATTGTTTATGAAACTTGGTATCCGGGGGTTTTCGGGGTCGCTGATGACGAATCTGATATCATATTTACAAAATTCAAAATGGCGGATCCAATATGGCGGACAAACTTTTTTAAATCCAATCGAATTCGCTTGAAACTTGTTACCTGAGGGTTTTTGGGGTCGTTGATTACGAATATAATGTCAGATTTTTAAAATTCAAAATGGCGGATCCAATATGGCGGTCGAAATTTCTAAAACTTAATTATTTTTTATGAAACTTGACATACGGGGGGTTTCAGGGTAGCTGATTACGAATCTGATATCATATTTGCAAAATTCAAAATGGCGGATCCAATATTTTTATGAAACTTGACATACGGGGGTTTTCAGGGTAGCTGATTACGAATCTGATATTATATTTGCAAAATTTAAAATGGCGGATCCAATATGGCGGAGAAATTTTTTAAAATTTATTCGAATTTACTTAAAACTTGTAACTCGGGGGTTTTTGGGATCGTTGATTACAAATCCGATGTTAATATTCCTAAACTTGAAATGGTAGATCTGATACGGTGAAAAGTTGCAAAACAGGGTAAAGGCGAGAAGAAAAGATCTCGAGTCAGTAAAGGTGAGAGGAAAAGTTCTCCAGCCAGTAAAGGCAAGAGGAAAAGATCTCCAGCCTGTAAAAGCAAGGGGAAAAGATCTCCAGCCAGCAAAGGCAAGAGGAAAAAATCTCCAGCCAGTAAAGACGAGAGACAAAGATCTCCAGCCAGTAAAGGCAAGGGGAAAAGATCTCCAGCCAGCAAAGGCAAGAGGAAGAAATCTCCAGCCAGTAAAGGCAAGGGGAGAAGATCTCCAGCCAGTAAAGGCAAGAGGTCTAGTAATAGTCTAATAGTCTAGTAGATTTTAAAGACAAAGTTTTACATTCTCTTTGATTCAAATTGCTGTATAAGTTCTTCTATTTCGGGATCATTTGCTGCAGAATTGCTTCTCCATTCTTTTCTTAATGAGGCTATGTAAAGGTCTGAAGAAACTAAAAGTGTATGTATTAAATCTTCATTTGTTATGGTTCGTGACATTTTACGAGTATTGAACTCCCTGAAACGTTTGAAATCCTTATTTCTGGCTTCAGCAGCCTCTTCTGAATATTTCCCTATAGGTAGTAAAAATGTCTCTATTACTTTACCACCATGTATCAACACTTTATGAATAGAAGATGGCATATAGTACCAGGGATAGAGCTTGATGAACAACTCAGCTGTTTTGTAAGTATAGTCGTTAAAAAAGTCTGTTGGTACGTTTCTACTTCCACTTAACATTTTTAAAATTATACTGAATCTATATATTAACTCTTTATCTACTTTTGTTATTTCTGATGTTAACTCAATATCCTGATGTACGCGCAGTGTTGCCATCATTAGAAGATCCAGAACCATGTGCTGGCTGATCTATTATAAGCCCCATTTTTTCTCTAAACTCTTTACAAATTTTTTGTTTAGTATTTCGAAGAAGCACTTTATGATCATCAGATCTTACACTCCACCGGCAAAAATCTAATCGATATGCTATATGCAAAATGCATTCCATCATTCTTATCCACATGTGCAATACAGAGAGGCCAAATTCAAAAAAACATTGGTTTTCTTCTTTTTTCTCGTTTTTGCTCCACAAGGTTACAACTCAAATTTTATTAAATACATAGTAATGAATCATCAAAAATGAATTGTTTGAATTATAATATCAGATTCGTAATCAGCTACCCTGAAAACCCCCGTATGTCAAGTTTCATAAAAAATAATTAAGTTTTAGAAATTTCGACCGCCATATTGGATCCGCCATTTTGAATTTTAAAAATCTGACATTATATTCGTAATCAACGACCCCAAAAACCCTCAGGTAACAAGTTTCAAGCGAAAACCGAAAACCCCCGGATACCAAGTTTCATAAACAATAATTAACTATAAGAAAATTTTGACCGCCATATTGGATCCGCCATTTTGAATTTTGACAATCTGACATCATATTTGCAATCAGCGACCCAGAAAACCCCCGGATACCAAGTTTCATAAAAATAATTAATTTTTAAAAGATTTTGCAAGTTTTGTAAGTCTGTAAGTTTTGTTTTTTAAATGTATTTGTTTAAATATTTCAATATTAGCAAAATATTTTAAAAATCCGCAACGACAGAGTTGTTAGCAATTTTATCCTGAGCAATTAAAAAAAAAATAAATTGCAAATCGGTCAAGAAATGTGTGCTGTAGACTGTTTTGAATAGTAAATTCCAGTTTTGCACCACTGTGCGACGCCAGTAAAGAAAATCGACGAAAGCATGCCATTTTGAGTACGTTGGGATTGTTTTTCAAAATAAGGCTAATGAGCAAAATTAGCTAATGAAATGGCAAATTCAAGAAGAAAACACTTGCGGTTTGTGTGCTTCCTTGTAGACTTCCAGTTTGGATCTATTTCATTATATATAATATATGAGTTTAATACTGAGATGTATATTATATTGGAAAAAACTGCCATAGTCCAACGATTGTTTTTTCGCTTGCAACTGTAACAGCTTAACATTTTGTCCACCGTATCAACTCCTGCTTTCGTCGAGTTATAAAAGGAAATTAATTCTGGCAATTTTTTTGAGTTACCTAGAACATTCGCGTCGTGGTGCATTGTGCTCATAACAATTGTGCATTTGTTTTTATGGCTCATATACGAAACAAGAGTAGTGTCCGTAGTAAATGCAAAAGTTGAATTAAATCTAGGAATGTTTTTGCACTGAAGTAACTTTGGAGGAATGGATCTCTTATTTTTGCGCATTGTTCCAACCATTGTTAGATTTCGTTTTAAAAGTTGTTGACCCAAAGTATGCGACGAGAAAAAGTTGTCCATGGTAACGTTGTGACCTTTCAATCCTTCCACTAAATCAAGTACGACCCGCTCGCCTTGGTTGCGCTCTGGAACTCCAGTAATTCCTTTTCCCAAATAAGGCTGTATTTTCCAAACATAACATGTTTCGGAATCAACGGCCAACCAAAACTTTATACCGTACTTCTCGGGTTTCGACGGAATGTACTGGCGAAACTTACAGCGGCAGTGAAAACCCAATAATTGTTCGTCTACTGTGATGCAATCATGAGGATTATAGAACGTAGGGAGTAGTTTTACCCACCGTTCCCAAAGATCGCGAATTGGTGCAAATTTATCTTCACTTCTTCTCTCTCGTCGACTAAGTACGTCATCAAAGCGTATAACTTTCAATACATATAAAAATGTTTTTTCGGTCATAATTGTGCGAAATATAGGTCGCCCATATGTAGTATCTATATATGTAAGTATTCCAAAAAGAATTTTTTTTATTTATGATATTTTAGTTTTTGAATATAATATATGTATTAACGTACTTATATACACCAGCCAATATCAAAACAGCCAGAAAAGCCAGAAGTACATCTTCATCAATTTCTAAATGTTCATCTCCATGCAATTTTTTCCCATACTTATTCAAATTTTCAATTATTATTTTCGTAATCGATGTAGGGAAAAATAATAGCATGGAATCTCGGATGTTTCCAACTCGGCTAGATGCGTTTCTTGTTACTCATAAAAGAAGTAAGTCAGTATGTAAATTGAAAAATTGTAATATAAAAAAGCACAGTTAGTAACCTGGTCTCGAACTAATGACGTTTTCCGCCCTTGAACGACCTATGGTGTATGGCTCTGAATTCCATATGGTACCATCTTTTGCAGTATATAGCGGATCAATATAAAAGTTGAGACCAATATTCTCAGAAATATCTGATAAAAAACTTTCATTTGAGTCACTTTCAAACACATAGTCCTCCGCCTCAGTTTCTGAATTGGAAAAATTTCCATTTTCAGATTTATCGTTTGAACTGTTATCCAGAACTTCACTCACCAGCTCCTCTAAATATTGCGGACGCGACATTTTTGAACCAAACTTCACTAACAATCACTTATTCACAAAAAAACGTCCGAATAATGTCAAAACAAGGATGAAACTAAAACTATTCGCACGAAAAATAATTACAAATTTCATATGTATCAAATATGATACAATGAGTAGAATTATGAAGTTTTCGTTTTTCTCGCGGCCTACTTGATTTTAAAATTTGAAACTCAGTTTAAAATGCTTATATCAACGGAACAAACAAAGTCATAAAAGTTGAGGTAAGTGTTGCCAACGTGGACGAATTTATTGGCTTCTAAAATATGAAATGTATCATTTTTGATACAAAGAACGATCTACGGTTAAAGATCAATCTGCAAATTAAAACAAAAATGGAACAGATAACTTGAAAAGAAAAAAAGTTATTCAATTTTCTTTTGGTAGTGGCTTTCATCAGCCACCCTGTATTTGAGCTCAGTTTTGTTCATTTTGGACTTCACCTTGTATGTTTAGTATAAAGCAGTGCTGTAGGGTGGCCAGGCGCTCAACCGCATTGTTTATTTGTGAGGAAGATTTTGAAATCTTCTCAGCGTTCTAAACAAAATAATTATAACAAAGCAATAACCAAGTTTTAAAAATTAAAAAAAATTGAACTCAGTTCATATGAAATTGAAAAAAAAACTATAATTTGATGTCGATTCGTCGCTTGTTTTCAGCAAAACTTTACTAAAATCCTTTTCACCGTACGAGTTTGAGTTAGAGATGTGCTGTTTGATTTAACAGCTCTTGTGACTGCGTACTTCCTTCACTTCCTCCCACTTGATTACAGCTAAATATTTTCCATTTTTCCATGAGATTTGCCATAGCGCAAAGTGATTCAAAGTAATTTAAAAATCTGATCTGGTTGCTTTAATCGCTTGATTTGATTCTCATAATATTTTTCTTTCTTTCTCGAAAGTTGTTATGAGAAGAGTTGTTAGAATATTTAACTAATTATATATACCTTGATCAAAAAGTTACCGGAGCAACCGGCAGGTGACGCTCTACGTCAACTGCTTTGAATTCTGTTTTTTGTTCGGCTGCGACAATTTTATCGCCATTGCAAGAGATTTGCAAAAGTTACGCCGTCTTGAGTAAATCTACCTCTACGCGTGTTTCCGATTTTTTACAGTTTTAAAAATTGATTTGGTTTGCCACAATGAGTTTGTGTTAGGTTAGGTTTGGCAGCTGCATTGCACATAGAGACAGCGATGCTACGAAATGGGTCCGTTGTGAGCCGCATGGGCTGGGCTACATTTCCCTTTCCACATTGAACCATCCTGAGCTTTTGACAAAGCGTAAAAGGTTGTTGATCCCTAAAGTGTATAGATTATGTATATTCAGTAAGAAGTAGGATCTTAAATATCGGTTCCTGCTTCTGGCTAGAGCCGGGCATGCGCAAAAAAGGTGTTGAATTGTTTCCAACTCCTCCCCATTCCTGCAGTTACGACAGAAAGCATGCATGTAAACGCCTAATCTCCTTGCATGATTTCCTATGAGACAATGTCCTGTGAGGGCCTCTATTAAGGCCCTAATTTGAAGTTTATGCAATTTTATTATTTTCTTGGACAGACGTAGATTTAGCCTTAGCCTTGGTGATTCGGTAGTGTAAAGGATTCACTGATAGAAAGCGCTTTACAATATAACACTGATCCTACACCGGTGTCCATTTTAGATCCATCCGTATAGATCTTAACGGGTGTGTTGGGTGATGGATTTTCTTCAAGCCATTCCAGTTTACAGGGTTTGATTGAAAAGTAATGAGCCTCCACGCGTCTGCTAAGCGATCAACCGAATCGGCTGGTGGCATTTCCCCCATCGTTGGACCTTCCACTAGAAACCGGTCCCAGTTCGCTGGCAACAGCGGTGCAGTCAACATCGCTCCGCGCCTGAAAGCTGGTTTAAAAGTGTGTTAAGATTTTGCAGTGGTGAAAATGCAGCGATCGTTGGAGCAACGTTACTCGAACAAATTTTGCGGAAAGCTAAACAAAACGAGTACCGAAACCATTGGGATACTCAAGGAGGCTTACGGGGACCAATCTCTGTCCAGTGCCCAGGTGAAACGGTGGCACAAGGCGTTGAAGGAAGGCCGGGAGGACGTCGAAGACGAACAGCGAACATTGACCTTCGTGCTAGTCTACGTGAGATCAGTGAAGAGTTAAATTTAAGTTATTACAATGTGCAGGAAATCGTGACCGCGAAACTTGAAATGCGCAAAGTGTGTGCCAAATTGGTTCCAAAGGTTTTGACTGATGAGCAAAAGCAATTGCACCTCTGCATCTCTGCATTGGCTAAGATGGAGGCTCCGGTGCTTCCCCACCCTCCCTACAGCCCAGACCTGTTCCCTCCGGACTTCTTCTTGTTCCCGCGCCTGAAAAGAAAGCTGAAGGGGAGACGTTTCGACTCCATCGAGGCGATCCAAAAAACTGTGGCAGCCGAATTGAACGCGACTCCGGCGGATGAGTTTAAAAAATGTTTCCTGCAGTAGAAGGATCGCTACCAGCGATATATTGACGCTCAAGGGTCCTATTTTGAAGAATATTAGTTGTATAAGCCAAAAGGATTAAACCCTTCTCAAAAAAAAAAAATAAAATAAGGCTCATTACTTTTCAATCAAACCCTGTAGAAGGGACTTTCATTGAGAGCAAAAAATGGGAGGGTGATACTCACAATCACTGGGTGTATCCGTATAGGAGTCTAAGATGGCTAAATGTCCATGTGTGACAGCCTTCCATTGTGAGCTCGCTCTGAGCCTTAAAGCGGAACAGGCAGAAGAGATCCAGAAGTGGCAGATGCAACATTATGTCCAAAGCCATAGATGACGGGGTTTTCATGACGACATGCTGCTAATTCCGCACTTGATCTCTGCACCTCATTAAATAAATTAGAATAGGTTTTTTTATGCAGAGCACACCACCAGATAACATTTCCATGGTTCTGACGACAGCAGTATAAAGCCAATGAGCAACCTTAGGTTTAATTTCCCAGGTCTCACCTAAAGTTCTCTTACAGGCATAAAAAGCTAACTCTTTCTAAGATGTTTGACTTCTAAGTCAATTTCCTATCTATGTTTAGTCCAAGTACTTGGTTTCTTCTGAAATCACAAGAGCTCCCCCCTTGAGCATAATTGGACATAGCTGAGGGATTATGTGTTTCCTAGTGAACAAAATGAGTTGCGTTTTGCCTGGGTTGACTCCTAGACCACACTTTTCTGCCCACCTAGAAAGTATTTCTACAGAATTTTGTATTAGATCTCTTAATGTAGATACAAATTTACCAGGGACAGCAATAACAACATCATCGGCGTAAGCTATCACCTTACAACCCATCGATTCCAGTATTAACAGAAGTTTATTTACAACTGTGTTCCATAAAAACGGTGGGACGACTCCCACTCTACTTACCAATCTCCTGAGTACTGAGTCTCCTAGATTCGCTTCAATGATTCTGTTATTTAGCATTTTGTCAATGAAGCCTACCAAGCCCGGTTCTACCCCAAGAGCAGCGGCATTCTTAATTGGTATCGAAATTTCGGGGCGGTTGTGTGCATGTAGCAGTTCTTGAAGGATTTGACTACATACATTCATATTTATCTCAAACATAGATTCTAAGACAAATTTTACTTTCTCAGCGATAGGCCTTCTGCACGATACAATTTCAATGTTTCTCTTTGTAGTATGCCAGCACAGAAGAGTTCTCCCCTCCCTTCCCACTATCTTTTTTCGTTTGTATTGAATGTTAATTTTTTTGTAAAAGTATAATTTTTTTCGCCACATTTTTATATGGAGGTAAAAAGTTATAAAACATCAATGTGATTTTCAGCAACTCAAAGCATGCACGAAAAGCTTGTGGAATTTTTCGAATATTTGTATACAATTTTAAAATTGGTTTCATGTATTATTTCCATGTTTTGGGCATCCGGAATAAAATAGTAAAAATAATAAAAAAATAATAAATAAAATAATCCCAATGAAATAAAAAAAATCGCTCTTGTTTTTATGATTTTTGTGCGACAAGAGCTTTTTCAATGAACTATGACTTTAATGCTCAATTTCATGAATAATTTATAAGTGGTTAATTAAAATACTAAATTGAAAAGAAATAAATTGCGTATTAAAATTTGCTTAGATATCGCTTTAATGCTATTGGGTTGTTTGGAAAGTAATTTTGTTTTTTTGTGGTGAACATGGAAGATTTTCTTTGTATAATGAATAAATTTTTAATTAAATTATATATAGGGTGGGCCATATAGCGTTTGCTTTTTGAACCACCTATTTTTTTGAGAATGGTAACAGAAATGACATGTCAAATGTTTTCATCATTTACTTAAATGTTTGACATTTACGAAATGGGACGCTTGAACAAAATTGGGAAATATTGAAAACCTATTTCCAAAGTGTTGAGTCTTCTTCTTCTTTTCTGATGAAGCTCATTTTCACATCGGTGGCTACGTCAATAAACAAAATTGTCGGATTTGGGGCTCAGAAAATCCACACGTTACTGTAGAGAAGCAAATGCATCACAACGAGTCACTGTTTGGTGCGGTTTTTGGTCTCGGGCCATTTCTTTTCGAAAATGAGCGAGGAGCCGCGGTTAAAGTAAATTGCGAGCGTTACCGTCACATGCTCAACGAGTTGTTTCCAAAAATTGAAGAGGATGACATGGACGACATTTGGTTTCAACAGGACGGTGCAACTTGTCACACTGCCAAAGTTACACTCGAACTTTTGGCTACCGTTTTTGAAAACCGAATAATCAGCCGAAATTCCGATATCAATTGGCCGCCTCGGAGCTGTGATTTAAGCCCGTTGGACTATTTTTTGTGGGGAGCCGTTAAGGACGAATGCTATGCGAACCATCCAGAAATGATTGTTGCTTTAAAACACGAAATCGAAGTTGCCATTCATGAAATTGGAGCCCAAACAATCGAAAATGTGCTTAAAAATTGGGTTGATCGAATGGCCTACTGTAAAGCCAGTCGTGGCAGTCATTTGAACGATATTATTTTTTATTCATAATGTTCAATGTTCAAAATAAAAAAAAAAGTTTTAAAAAATATTGATTAGTTTTTTTTTATAGCTGATTCAAAAAGCAAATTTTACATGGCCCACCCTGTATTAGCCATTCTGATCCAACACCTTTTGCCATCTTTCTGGTAGTAGTAGTCTAGTCCAGGAGATTTTTGAGGTGTTCATTTGAGGTTAATGTTTTACCGTTCAAAAAATGTTGCAGTGACCGGAACAAATAATAATCCGAAGGGGCCAGGTCTGGAGAATATGGTGAGTGTGGAGGTACATCCCATCTAAGCTGTAAAAACTTTTGGCGAGTGACCAAACTCGTATGAGGTCTCGCATTATCTTGGTGGAACACTACACCTTTTCTGTTGATTAATTCTGTCCTTTTCTGTTGAAGTGCATCATTCAGTTTGTCCAGCTGACGACAGTAGACTTCCGAATTAATTGTTGTATTATCCGGTAAAAGCTCAAAAAAAGTGACTCTTTTAAAATCACAGCATCACTTTTTTTTGATGGATATGGGCTTTTGAAATGCTTTGAGCCGGTTCATCGTTTCAGCTCCATGATCTCTTGCGTTTGACATTCTTATATACAACTTATTTTTCATACCCAGTAATGACGCGCTTCAAAAATTGATACTTTTCTTGACGTTTGAGAAGTGAAGCAAAGACGTCAACGCTACGGCACAAATTTCTCTCCGTGAGGACATAGGGAACCCATATATCGAGCTTCGAGGCTAAACCCAGTCTTTTCAGGTGGTCATAAACAGTTGATTTTTTATAAATTTAACTTCTCACCGATTTCAGGTGTTGTTGTTCGCCGGTTTGCATCAAGTAATGCTTTGATCGCTTCTTTATCAGCTTCAACCGGCCTTCCAGAACGTGGTGCATCTTCGACATCAAAATTGCTGGATCGAAATTTTGCAAACCAGTTCTGGAACTTGTGTATTCTCAATACATCTTCTACATATACATCGGCTAATTTCTTTCTGGCTTGAATAGCATTTTTAACTTTTCTATGGTAAAAAAGTAAAATATGACGAAAATGCTGCCTATTGCTCTCCATATTCAAAAGGGCACCGACCAAAAACTACTGCGTAAAATTAATTGAACTTATTCACACGCAAGCCTTGCTATATCATCTGTCAAAATATTATATATAATGACTCGCATTGACTTAAGTGTGAAAAAATACAATTAAATCCTTTGTCGGGCAAAAAACGAAATTACTTTCCGAACAACCCATTAGTAGGGTGTAGAGCAACCTCAAATAGACTTAGAGCATATAAAATTTATCTGCTATTCGCAGTCGGTGTAAAAGTGTAGGCCTCTCCACTTGTAGAACATATTAAGACGCACACCACAACTAGGAGCAGAAGCTGTGTGCAGTACCACGAAAGGAGGTACGTGTCAATTTCCTATGTATACGTGCATGTGTATGAGAATCTTTCCATATAATTACCCACAAATTTAGCTTAGCACACGGCCATTGTGGAATTAACTTTGTACGAGTTAATGCGGCAACAAAACGAAGATAAAAAGAGATTTTTATTTCTTTACCGTACTTTCATCGACACACACATCGATATAAGAGCAGATATTGAAACGAAGTCATTATATTTTGCTACTTTGGTACAGTACCCAAATATGCTGATTAAGTGCGTACAATGCTTACAACACCACCAATCTGCGCCTCTAATACCCTCCTACTTTGTATTCTTTAACGACCGACGATTGTTTGCGCCTGAATGCCAACGCTTCCACGTCAATTTTATTGTCTTCACACTTCGCTGAGAATGGTAGTAAAGAAGTTTGTTGCTTATTTGGCATAAAATGAAATAAACGGAGAAATTAATAAGAATCTGTAAAATTTTCATGGAAATGGTGAATTCCGGCCGCCGGGTCCAGGTGTGGTGTGCTGTTGAGGGATGCGCATATGTATGTAGATGTAATTGTGCACAACAAGTCAGGCATGAAGAGGTTTCTGAAAAAAAATGTTGCAGGCTTTTCTTTTGCAGCCGCTCCAACATCGCTGCTGCGTTTTCTTTGCCCTCTCCTTTTTTGTAATGTTTTTATTATCATTTGTAGGAAAACGCACCTGCTGTGCCAAGCTATGCACACAATTTTCCTTTTTTCCGCAATCAGTTAAAGTTAGGAATACGGCACCGGAAAAAGGTATTTCACCGAAAAAAAGTGAAGAGTAGCGAAGTGAAGAAAGAAATCAGCAAAGGCAAATGTAGCAGAATAAAGGAATTCGTGCAATAATTTCATATACAAACTCGTCTGTACCTACATGGAATTGCATATGGCGGCCTACTTCGACGAGTTATAATTAAGTGGCAACACCAGCTTGCTCAATAACCGGCTAATATGGCCCAAACAAAGTACAATCGGCAAAAGGGGCATTCAGTAGTGAAAGAGTGTGAAAGGAGTGGAACGTGTGGCGTGGCGTGGAGTGACTCCAAAAAGATAATTTGACAGGCGTGTAATGGGAATCTATTCAGCTTCTCTGTTATTCTCTTTGTTTTGCTTTTTATTAGTTTATTTGTCATTTGCAGCTGTGTGCTTGGTCAAAGGCTGTACACAATTTGCCGTTATAGTAAAAGTGGTGTCAAAATCAAGCAAATAAGCGATGTTGCTGACAAGTTGAATGTCAGTGAATGATTAAGTGTATGAATTTTAAATTCTGCAGACCTTCCCGAAAGCGGAAAAGGAAAATTAAAGTGACAATCGGTGAAAAAACTGTGAAGCCTTAATATTTTACCACCTTTGACAATTCTTCTCTTGTGTTCTTGAATGTTCATTTTTTTTTTATAAAAATATTGCTCACTGTAGGAGAGGAAAGTTTTTGGGGTTGAGAGAGATGTAGGTCAATTTGGAAAAGTACGAGGACCGTGCTTTACGTGTGATTCGAACCCAGAATCTATGGGATGGCAGGCTAGTGCATTTACGCTAGACTCCTGAGACCGCTATGTTATGACATACTTTCATAAAAAAAATAAAAATTAAAAAATTAAATAAATAAAAATAACGAAAATTGTTAAACATTTTTGGGTAATATAAATTTTTCCCGAGCTATTCTAATTGTAAAGGGTGATTTATTTAGACGTATCGGATTTTAAATTGAAATAAAACAACGAAAATTCAAACTAAATGGGCAATCTATTTATTTTTCTTTAGAATCATTCATGAAATTTATTTTTTAAAGATAATCCCTTTCAAATGTTGGACGCAACTGCGCCGTAATTTGGCCAACACCAACTTTGAATGACTTGCTTCAGTGTCTCGTGAATAACTGTACTAATGGTTCCAGTGTCTCAATCGCAGTTGGTTTATCCACAAAACATTTAGAGTTTACATACTCCCATACGGCAATGCAGTAAATCCATTGTTTCACGGGCTGTCTGACTGTATGGCAAGTAGCGCCGTCTTGGTGGAAGCAAAGGTTGTGGAGATCACGGACTTAAATATTTGGCATCAAAAAGTCATTTATCAAGCGCGACAGCGTTCGCCATTCATTGTTATATTATTAGCAAATCAGAGTAGTTATTTAGTAAAATCAGAGTAGTAATTATCGGCTCGAAAAACATTACTACTCTGTGAAAATATAGTTCATATACTACATAAAAATTACTGAGATCACTTTCATAGGGTGCGATTATGTTAGAGCAGTGATAAGAGTGAATATCTCAGTTTACGGTTTACGGTTACGATCCCCTTTCGAGAAGAAAAAGTAAGGATCCTAGTTTGGTAATGTGAAAAGTAATGAGGCTTATTTTTTTAAGCAGTTTTTGGCTTATACAACTAATATTCTTCAAAATAGCACCCTTGAACGTCAATACACCGCTGGTAGCGGTTCTTCCACTGCAGGAAACATTTTCTAAACTCATCCCCCGGAATCGTGTTCAATTCGGCTGCCACAGTTTTTTGGATTGGCTCGGTTGAGCCGAAACGCCTTCCCGAAGGAGCACTTCTTAGTAAAATGCCGCGTTTACAGTGCTTCCTAGAGGTACAAACTCCTTGTGGACGATGCCTCGAGAGTCGGAAAAGATGATCAGCATGGTTTTGACCTTGGATTTCGACATGCGCGCCTTCTTGGGTCGTCGCCCTCCCGGCCTTCCTTGAACGACTTGTGCCACCGTTTTACCTGGGCACTGGACAGAGAATTGATCGAGTAACGTTGCTCCATTGATCGCTGCATTTTCGCCACTGAAAAATCCTAACACACTTTCAAAACAGCTTTCAGGAAGGGGAAGGTCCAACGATCATTTTCCCCCACCAGCCGATTCGGTTGATCGCTTGGCAGACGCTCCGCGCGGGAAGGCTCATTACTTTTCAATCAAACCCTGTATACATACATAGGTTCAGAGCCTTTCTGCGGCTTAGGCAAGGAGTCACTGTTCACGCCGAAAAAATAAGAGGAAAATGGTCCTAGGGAAATATAATGAGACAATGCAACAGGTTTGAATCACTCCAGAGCATTTTTGTACTCTTAGAATCGAGAACGCTTTATGGATTGCATCAGCTTGCTTCAAAACATCTTGAGAGTTGTAACGGGAGTTTTTATTAAATCTGAAAAAGACTGGGACATCTTCCCTCTTTTCCGGAATAGAGAGCGAAGCGGCAAAGTGCATTTTAGAGCATTGGATTGCATGCCCATTTAATAACGGGCCGCAATCCCATACTAAAGTACCATTCGGTAGTAGCATAAAAAGTATTACCTAATTCCTGGAAGGAGATACAACAGATCTTAATGGGATGATTCGCAGTTCCATTCGGAAGTAGGATACAAAATATTACCTAATTCCTGGAAGAAGACACAACATATCTTAACAGATAGATTCGCATTTGGCGGCTGGTTTTC
Source organism: Anastrepha obliqua (assembly GCF_027943255.1). NCBI lineage: Eukaryota > Metazoa > Arthropoda > Insecta > Diptera > Tephritidae > Anastrepha > Anastrepha obliqua. Next base: position 101,766,962 of record NC_072896.1, on the reverse strand, counting down.
TTTAATTCTCCGAAACTGTTTAAAGAAGAGTCACACGATGGAAAAGTCCTTTGTGGGAGATGTGAGGAGAGTCGTTTGATCAAAGAAATACTTAGTTTTGGTTATTCACAAGATAGAAATATGTCAATAAATAGATGCAACCAATAATGAAAACACAGTACAATAATAATAAATTGTCTTCATTTTTTTTTTTCAAAATATTCTTTTTGGAAGCCAATACAATGCCTTCAAAACGAGTTGCTTAAAGCTTTTAACAGTTTCTTCAGCCGTTCAAGCTCGCTTTTTATTTTTGATGTTCGGGAACAAAAAGAAATCATTAGGTGCTAAATCAGCACTTTAAGTCGGGTAGTCCATTTAGTCCATATTTTAAGTGCTCAAAAACATTCTTGTGTGAGTCGATACGTGAGAGCTCGCCTTGTATTGGTGAAGAATGATTCTTCTTCTGCGGTTGGTTTCCCTTAATTTTTGGAAAACTTCTGACAAAAGAATGGTTGCGTAGCACTCAGAATTGATTGTTTTAAGTTTCTCTAGTGGCACAGGTGCAGGATGATCAGATTTTCCGAAAAAATAGACTATCATTTGCTTTGAGTTGAATCTTCCGCGTCAACTTTTGTTGGATTAAGCTGCAAATGGAACACCCCTATTGTTGATTAATATTTTACTTTCGGCTCATATGCACAGATCCAAGATTCGTCTCTTGTTACGATGTCACAGACGTGCTTTAAACTACCGTGACTGAATTTATTCAAAGTTTTTTACACCAAGAACTCGTGTCGACGTTTTTGATTAACTGTCAAATTATGCGCCAACCAAGCATAACAATTTTTCTTGAAGATCAAATGTTCATTCAATAGTGAATGTATGCTGGTCCCACTAATAGTCTCAAGGATGCCTATAGCTTGGGATATCTCAAATGATGATCTTGTGTTATCAACTGACGCACAACATTGACTGTCTCTGGCAGAAAAATCATTTTTAGATAGCCTTCATGAAATTCATACTGCAAAGATTGACGGCCACGTTCCAACTCGTGGTACCACCGTTTCACTGTGGCTAAGTGTATTGCACCAACGCCAAGAGTCAAAGTAAGTTGATCATTGCATGCCTGTTTCGAAAATCCATGTCGAAAATCGTAATACCATAAATAATCGCACGAAAATTTTCACGAGTTAGTTCCATCATCTGGACGAGTTGAATTTTTGAACTCATTGAAAAAAGAGTAAATAGAGCTCGTAAGTGGAAATGTTTTGAACAAGTTTATGCTAAAAAATACCAAAATTTTCGATAAAGATATCGGTTTACAGCTCATCGCACGTAGTGTTGGAAAGGCGCAAAATATAAAAGGTAATCGTCGTACTATAGTTCTTCTTGGAAGTTGGAAGATTATCTAAATTCTGGAAGGAGGCACAACTGATTTTAAGGATGCAGTGCTCTATCCTCAATATATTAATATAAAACAAGACTAAGCCACAATAAGGCGTGACGGGGTGTATAGAATATAATGGACTATTAAATGTTTCAAACTTCCCAAAGTTTTTTGTTATCATAAGATGCTCAGAAGTTCCTCTAAGAAACTTTTTTATGATACGCGCATAAACTCCCTTGAAGATTTGCCATTGCTGGCGGGAAGGTCACTGCTATTATAAAACCCATTTCTAACATTTGATCTTTCATATCCGGCGTGGGGTCAAACACGGCTTCCCTCAAGCCCACTCGGCTACTTACATCGTTTCTATGCTTTATTTTTATATTTTACTTTTAAAATGCTCGTCTGCATAAATGTGAACCAGGCTAAGCATCGTGATGTACCCTATCACAGCTATCACTTTTGGTATTTTATATATTTTATTTTTCAATTTAACTTTTTAAAGTGCATTTTGAAGTTCACTCCTCCAACATTTGCAACTTTCTTCTTAGAAAAGCTTTGAGCATTGTTTGCTTGTACTAAGTAGAAGTGGAATACAATTTTAATTTTTTCAATTTTAACTTGTCCAAAAGTTTGTACGGTATTTGTAAATTTGAAGAGTGTTGGGTGGACGTCTCCAGACAGAGCGGCAATTGTTTAGAGAACGCGTGAATGTCCATTAGATATTGCAAAGGAAGAGAGGAAGAATATTTAGGAATAAAACGAGTAAATTTGCTGGGTGCTGAAAAATAAATGAAAGGAAATGAGGAAAATGGAGAAAAATGAAAATAATGCCAATAAACAAAACCACTAATAACAAATATTGTCAAAATTCGCAAAAAAAAAGAAATTATAAAGAAAGAAAAAAATAAAATAAAAGTGCAAAAATGAAAAAAATAAAACAATAAATTTGCAACGTGTTCTTAAAATGAAGAGCATCAATTTGGTGTATGCAGCAGAGCTCAGGAACTCTGAAAGTTATTAAAATCTCTGCTACGCGAATAACAAAAATAAAAAATAAAAAATTCTAAAACACAAAGAGTTGCGAAAACTACAAATATGAATGTGTTTATGTATGCGCGAATATTTATATATTTCCAAACTGTGTGTGGCACGAAGGAAGAAGCCTTGAAAGAAAAGAAGCTCAGGTGCATCAAGCGTTGGGAACTTTCAAAATGCAATTTTCTGAAGTGGAAAAGCAAAGCGGATTGAATGGGTGGATGCTGCCTGCATTGGCAGGGAATTAGGGGCATACAAAGCAACAATTGCGAATCCCATTGAAGCGCTGCTGGTGTTGGGCATGTACATAAAACAAATTGAGATGGAGGTAGATAGCGAAATAGTGTGATATAAATGCCCATACAATACACATACATACATACATAGTATATTTATGTATGTATTTGTATGCGCATGTAAGTAGGGCTTAGTGGGCATACCGAACCTATGCAAAATAATGAGATTTCCTGCAATGAAGTGTAGTAATGGTGAAGCACAGCATAGCAGAGCATAAATAATAAAAGCAAAAACAAAATAAAAAAACACCAACAAAAATTAGCACGCAATAATGGAAAATGACAATGGAGTTACTGTGAGTAAAATATCCGAACGCGATTGTAAACGAAAACAATAGCGCACCTTAAGTGCGTCTAAATATTCACATTAGGGTTATCGATTATTTGAGTGAGTTTTTGCAAACAGAATGGCTTGCATTAGGTACAAGGTGGCGCAAAATTAATCATCCAATTATGATTTTGATTAATTTTTTTACTAAGAAAAAAAGAAAAATGATTTTAAGTGATGGACATTTTTGGGACCCTTAAGCGCTCCATAGCCTGCCTGTTTGTTCAATTCAGAAGTGTCAAATATCATTAAAAATTTGCAAAAGTTATAAATCTTCCGTTAGGGTGATTAATTTTGCGCCACACTATATTTGTAATTTCTAATTTGTAATTTTGTAAATTGTGGTAATTTTGCTTTTGAAGAAGTGCAGAGTTATAATTCGGAACAGCAACACGTGAAATTGTTAATTTTTTAATGAATGCTGGAATAAATTTTTGAACGAATATCTCAAAAATTGTTTGTAAGAGTTTCAAGTCGATCGGAGCTAATTCAACGAAGTTGTGAGTATTTGAGTGCCCGTTGCTCCAGGCTAGATTTTTATAAATGATCATAATTCGAAATTTCGATTACATAACTCAACAGGTATTTGGGAATTTTGTTTTGTTTTTTTTTGTATTTTGTTTTTGTTTTTTTTTTTTTTTTGTAGTTTTGTTTTTATAATTATTCATTTTACGATAAGAAATGAGCCAATTTTTTTTAGCGAAGATCACCGTTAGATTTCTAAGTGTTACGAAAAGTTCAAAAATCGAAAAGAAATCCATTTAGAGATACCTCGAGAAACATTTTCTTTAAAGATTGTTTTTTTATTTTTATTAAATGTGCATTGCATCTATTGGCAATTAACAATAAATAGACTAACGAACAATTTTTTTTTGGTGTTTGTATAAAACAATTAAATGTTGAGGCTTTGCACAAGACTGGCAAGGGAGTTGATTACAGTGTGAGATGGTGCGCCTTATTGTGTTTCAACCTTTCAAGGGCTGAGGTTTCGCTGTTGGTATGATGAGATAGCTTATTATAGTAAACTTCTTGCTATACGGTTTTATAACCCATTCAATTTTTGTACTTATATATTAGTGCAAGTTTAAAGTCGCTCAAAAAACGCGGTGATTTTAAACAATTCTCTCTGTGCATACGGTGTAGATGATTTTCTTCCATAAAAAAGGCTTCCGAAAAATATTTGTAAAGCCAATATTGTATTTTAATTTTTTAAATAAAAAGTTTAAAAAATTCATTAAAAAATTATATGGTAACTCTATTAGAAATATTTTGGTACTAAAACCGTCTAAAATTCTTCTTATTGTATAGCTATGTATGTTGAAATATTTAATTTAATTTTTAATAATTGGAAATAGGTGGCAACCCTTTACGAGAAATCTCATGGCGCGTACACCCTTTTTTGGGTGTTTAGCCGAGCTCCTCCTCCTATTTGTGGCGTGCGTCTTGATGTTGTTCCACAAATGGAAGGGCCTACAGTTTCAAGCCGACTTCGAACGGCAGATATTTTATGAGGAGCTTTTTCATGGCAGAAATACACTCGGAGGTTTCCCATGCCGAGGGGCGACCGCTAATAGAAAAATGTTTTTCTTAATTTTGGTGTTTCACCGAGATTCAAACCAACGTTCTCTCTGTGAATTCCGAATGGTAATCACGCACCAAACCAATTCGGCTACGGCGGCCGCCAACATGAATAAAACAAAATAAAACATTTTCTAATGCATATAATTTATAATGAAAAAAATTGTTATATTTTAACTCTTATATTAAAACTCTATTCAAAAATTTTGCTAATAGTGGTATTTTATTATTAAAACAACAAAATAAAAATCTGGCCAGCAGCAAAATATCTTGGAATAACTATTGACGAAAAACTAACATGGAAACAGCATATCATTAACAAAAGAAATCAAATTAAGAATAAGTACCGGCAATTAAATTGGCTAATCGGACGAGCATCAAAACTATCACTCTATAATAAGGTGACTATATACAAAACACATATTACTCCTATCTGGAAATATGGAATAGAAATATGGGGAACGGCTAAAAACACAAATCTTCAGCTCATACAGCGAACACAATCCAAAATATTACGAAATATAACAAATGCTGGTTGGTTTATTTCCAATGAAGCCATACATCGTGACTTAAGCGTAGGCACTATCCAAGAAACAATTAGAAAATGTAGCACTAAGCATATGCAGCGACTGTCAGTCCACCAAAACGAACAAATGCGTAAAATAGTACCGGCAGAAAATATCAAACGAAGATTAAAGCAACTCACACCGACTGATCTAACTATAAGATTTACAGTGTAATCACAAAAAACAATAATAATATTATTATAACAGATTCTTCTTACATTGGTAAAAAACATAATACAACAAACTAATTGTACAAATTACATATTGTTAATATACAGGGTGGCTGATGAAAGCCGCTACCAAAAAAAAATTGAATAACTTTTTTTCTTTTTAAGTTATCTGTTTCATTTTTGTTTTAATTTGCACATTGATCTTTAAAATTTATTAAAATGGATAACTGGGACACGCAAACAAGAATTTGGATAGTCCGCCGCTATCACGCACTGGAGTCCGTAGTTTTGGTACAGAGAGAGTACAGGCGGATGTTTGGCGGCAATCCCTCGAGCAGATGGACCATAATGAGACTGGTGAATAATTTTGCTGAGCAAGGAACAGTCGCAAGAAGGCCTTATCATCGAAACCCACCAGTTCGGACAGAGGAAACGATCGCTGCTGTAGCTGCAGCTATACAAAGCAATCCAGGGTTTCAACAAGAAGCTTATCTGCTCAACTTGGTGTCCGCCGACAGTCTTTGCAAACAATAATGGGCAAAGATTTAGACTTATTTCCCTACAAAATTCAAATGGTTAACAAACTGAATGCAGCAGACTTGCCGATTCGCTTGGAATTTTGCCAGAAGATCCTGCAAATGGTGGAAGAAGACCAAAACATGTTAAACTGCCTTTTCATGTTTGATGAGGCCCATTTCGATTTAAACGGCAATGTGAACAAACAAAATTGTCGAATATGGAGTACTTCTAACCCACAGATACTTCACGAGACGGAATTGCATCCTCTTCGCGTGACAGTGTGGTGTGCGGTTTCTTCACGCTGTATTGTCGGGCCTTATTTTTCTGAAGAAAATGGTCACACCGTTACGGTTACTGGAGACCATTATTTGAAAATGCTTAAAGAATTTTTCTATCCAGAACTACGCCGAAAGAGAATTCCTTTCAACTCTGTGTGGTTTCAACAAGATGGGGCAACGTCTCACATAGCCCAGACTGTTATGACAGAGTTGCGACGAAAATTTCCCAATAAACTGATTTCAAGAAACTCCGAATTTCGTTGGCCCCCCAGGTCGCCTAACCTTACTGCACCTGACTTTTTCTTGTGGGGTTTATGTAAACAAGAAGTTTATAAAACAAAGCCAACAAATTTGGATGAACTAAAACAATCCATTCGGGCAACAATTGCGGCTATTCCTGTCGCAACTCTCAAAGCAGCAATGAACAACTTTTTACTAAGATGCCGCACTTGTGTCAACGAGAATGGGGGGCATTTAAATTCAATTATTTTTAAAACTAGTTAAGCTACATTTAATAAAATTTAATGACCTTCAACTTGAAAAAATAAATAAATGAATTCCATACACTAAAAAGAAAGTTATTTGAGTTTCTTAATGTAGCAAAATTCATCAGCCACCCTGTATAACAGACTGTAATAAATAAAGGAGAGATATTTAAAAAAAAATAAAAAATTATTAATAATTTTGAAAATATGGAATATTTGGCAATCTTATACGAAAAAAAATATTAAAATGACTAAACCTGTATAAAATTTCTCTTATTGTAAATATTATTTGTATTATATTGTATATTTATCTGTATTGTGGTATTGCGTTTTTAATAATTTGAAACATGTGACAACCCTATTACTACTAAAATATTAAAAATATTTTGAGACTAAAGCTGCTAAAATTGCTCTTATTGCATAGATATGTATGTTAAGATGCTTTATGTAATTTTTGTCAAATGATAATAGCTGGTAACCCTTTACGAACAATCTCAAGAATAACACTTAACTAGAAAGTATTACAGTGAAATTCCCCAATACGGACAGTCCTTATAACCGGACAGCTCCAATAACCGGACAAATTTTGGGCACACAGGTTTTTCATTCATTTTTTCATACAAATATTATCCTAATAAACGGACACTCTAATAACCGGACGCGGACAAAGTATTTCAAACCATTTTCATAAAAAAATTTCTCATAAACGGACAAAATTCAAAAATATCACAAGCAAGCTTTGTTGTTCATTATAAAAATGAAATAGGTGATTCCCCTTTTAACATGTATGCACACATTCAAGCCCTGTGTTTTAAATTAAGAGTAGTTTTCCATTCAGTTTGTTAAGTCAGTTGTATGCGAATGGTTGCGTTCAAAGTTCGTAATAATATGGCGCCGAAAAGGAAGGTACTTTTTATTAAAGAAAAAATGGAAATTATTAATGTATTCGAAAAAGATAAATTATCAGTACGTGGAATTGCAAAAAGGTATAGTGAGCCCAAAAATTTAATTGTAGGTACACGTTTCTTTTGCTTTGAAAGGTTCAATATTGGCAAAACACAAGCTGCTGAAATTAATAAAAATAAAGAAAAAATTCGTTCTAAATGGGAGTCTGGAGTTAATGTTCATCAAAGGCGAAGCTTTCTTAAAGAAGGCGGCTCTGAAATAGACAAGATGTGTTTTAATTGGTTCGCTAAGGCTAGAAGTCAAAACATTCCGATTTCTGGTCCCATTTTGAAAGCAAAGGCAATGGAAATTGCAGGCAAACTGGGTGTACCTAATTTTAATGCTTCAGATGGATGGTTAAACAAACGGCGAATAAGGAATAATGTTGCTTTCAAATGCGTATCTGGTGAAGCTGCAGATGTAAACCAGGATGGTGTCGAACAGTTTAGGACAAAACTGCCATCTCTGTTGACCGGTTACAAGCTTCAAGACATTTACAACGCAGACGAAAGTGGGCTTTTTTTTCGTGCCTTACCTGACAAAATCCTCGCTCTTAAATCCGAAAAATGCGTGGGCGGTACACTATCAAAGGAAAGACTCACAATTTTGTTCTGTGCTAACATGGCTGGAGATAAGGAGCTGCTTTTGGTTATAGGTAAAGCAGCCCGTTCTCGATCTTTTAAGCATGTTCCAATCGCAAATCTGCCAGTGGATTGGAAGTCTAATAAAAAAGCATGGATGACTCGAGAAGTAATGAGTGAATGGCTGCAGCAGTCGAAGAATGAAAGCCCAGAATCGAAAAATTATCTTGTTTTTAGATAACGCGGCTTCTCACCCAAAGAAATTAAACTTAACCAATATAAAAATTATTTTCTTGCCGCCAAATAAAACGGCAGTTAGCCAACCCCTTGATCAAGGTATAATCTAAAATTTTAAAACTTTGTATAGAAGCTTAGTTTTAAAACACTTGCTATCTAAAATTGACAATACAAGTTCAGCCTCAGAGCTTTCAAAATCGATTGATGTACTAGAAGCTGTGTATTTCATCAAAGCATCTTGGGATAAAGTGGAAGCCACAACCGTCCGAAATTGCTTCCGTAAAGCAGGATTTTTGGAAACTTATGAGGATCTTCCAGATTTTGATTCTGAAGATGATATTCCACTGGCAATCTATACTAGGCTTCAGGAAGGACTAGACTTGGCAAATGATTTGGAAGGTTTTCTCCAAATGGATCAAAATGTTTTCACTGAGGACAACAATATAGAAATTCAATTTGACCAACAAGATGATACTATGGACATAAGTGATTCAGAAGATGAATTTTCAGAAGAAATATGTGAGCCTATAACATCATATGATGAGGCTTTAAAACTTGTTGCGGGCTTGAAACGATTTGCAAAAAATGACTATGAGCACTATCAAGCATTACCGAATTTTTTCAATCAAACTAGTATTGAAATGTAAAGACTTGTACAATGTACTTAATCGATATATGTACATATATGTATTTATATGTAATACTAAAGTATGCAAATATTGTTTACTTCCAAAAATTTCTTAAATAAACTATGTACAATACAATTTATATGTGTGGTATATATTTTGTGACTTCATCCCTTATAAGCGGACATCTCCCATAGCCGGACAAAAACACTGCGACGGTGAGTGTGCGGTTATAAGGAATTTCACTGCATATGTTATCAAATACGACTTATTTTTTTATTAAAATCTGTTTATTATAAATAAGTTGGCAACTCTATTTAAATAAATCTCCGTAAGCTGTCTAAAAAATATCTACTATATTTATAAATACGTATGTATATCTGTTAGGTTAGGGTAAACTGGCCATCACGTAGACCTATTGGTCTTTAGTGGTAGCAGATGCAACTTGACCTTTACGTTTATTTGTAGTAGACTACTTGTATAAAGCCTGCCTCCTTTGCGAATCTAAGCAAGTCTTGAAATTCGAACCTAGAGAGGCATTCTAACTTCTCATATTGTAGAGCGCCCAGGCATTCCATTCACCTTCTAGCTAATGCAGAGCATGAACATGGAAGGCGTTCTAGAGTTTCCCTCTCTTCCAGTTCATTGCTAAAGCTACAGTTATCTTATTCCTATCTTGTATGCATGTGCCGCTATCAAATTGTGACCTGTCAGTATACATACGATAGCCATGGCAAAAACGAATCTGGTGTATCTCTATATCTGTACTGTATCTTAATTAAAATAATTTTAAAACTTTAAAATATACGGCAACCTTATACAAATGATAGTTATGGTAACACTTGTATTTTCAAATAATTTCTAGAGCGTGCAAATCCGTTGGCTATCTCTTGGGCAACAAAAAAGTCTCTCACTTCATTGTCTAGATATTCATTTTGTTCAAGTCCTTGTTTCAGTAAGATCGTGTTCGGAGATGTGACAATGAGTTTATTTATAATTGAATACAGTCTCACTCTAGTTCAAAGGTAACAAAATTTTGCCTTGAAAGCAAGGTACGCGGCGAAGTTAGGCAGATATGTTTAGTGATTGTTTCATTGCTTGAATACTGACTATTACTTTACAGTTTGAACGAGACTGTTTGGCTCTTTGGTGAATATGGCTTTATGGTGCCCTACAAGAACAGTGAGACTAATTTTACCGATCAATTGATGACCATTTCTGATGGAAATATTCGGCATGCATAGAGCAAAGTCTGTGTTACATTCTTAATGCCAATGTGAAAAAAAATTTGTTTGCTTGATGCGTTTTTATGTGTGTGATGAATGGATTTTGTCAACAAATTAATCTATACTACCTATACTGCTCACTCGAATGCTTATTTGTAGTCAACGATGAAATAAATATTTCTCGCATATGACTAATAAAAATTGATTTCTTTTTTAGTCACATTTGGAAAATCATCCTTGATTTAAATATCTATCATATATAAATAAAAATGGAGCAATTTTAATTTTTCGCTTTATTTTTTTAACATTTCATTTAAAAATAATCGCATACTAGGGGAGCTACTTCATCTTTTGTGCTATCTCGAATTTTGCCTGCTTGGATGGGCACTGAGTGCTTCCCGCTCTCGGATGGCCATCTTGCATTTACGCATTAAATTATTTTGATCCGTTAATTCCGACTTTTCAGTGATTTGAAAAATTTAGTTTTTAATACTTCTGCTTGTAAAGGAACATTCATTCATATTTATATACAAGTATAATTGGCGCTTGTACCCTTTTCGGCTGTTTGGCCAAGCTCCTCCTCCTATTTCAGGCGTGCGTCTTGATGTTCCACAAATGAAGGGACCTACAGTTTTAAGCCCACTCCGATCGGCAGATACATTGCACAATCCTAGGGTTAAAAAATACCTGACGGCACACGTCATGGAGTAGATATAAATGCTCCAGCTCTGCAAGTAGTCAATGTGTTCAAACTTTTCTATAGCGTAGTAGTCATCCTTACTTTACGTTTCTAAATGCCGCCGGTTAACACGAGGCAGAAAAGACTGGCGCGCTTAGTAGAAATCGACCAACATCTTTTAGGCAGTTGCTGCGCCAACGCAGATGAAGTTTTCTATTCCATTTTACTTACAGATTTAATTCCATTAGATTTGGTATGCTGATTTTACTTCGTTGGCGACATAAATGGAGACTAAGCCCATGACCACCCTCAGTCTCTGACCACATATGTATGTTTTATTCTTCTTTTTGTCGAATTCACGCACATATTTTCACTTTTAACAATAATACTCTAACAAAAGAAATTTATAAATTACGACAATACTGGGTTGGTCTCTTCCATTGTTCAGTTCGTTTTACTGCCGCGTGTTGTAACGCTACCATATCGCGCTCTCATCAACACCAACATTTGTTGCAACAAAACTGCGACACAGAAATTCGTATCTACATATATATGTATCTATAAATATACATAGAGTACAATGCATTTGGAAAACATATTATTTATTTTTCTTATTTTTTCATACAAGTATTTTCTATTTCAACTCGAACTCGAGTGCTCCTCGTTGCCTTCGTTGCTTTCTCTTAGCTAAAATTCCCGTGTATTTGTACTTAATATCCTTTGGCAATTCATTGTTGTGCTAATAGTATTTTTCTGCATCATTCTTTTGGTTGCTATTTTTTTATTCTTGTTATAATATAATTGTTTTAGCTTTGGCTACGCTTGTCAAATGTTGTTGTTGTTTTTACTTAGCTGTCGCTTTTATGGTTATTTTATATACGAAACTTAATTCCATTTCACTATTTATATACTTGAGTGAAAAGGCTTATGTACTGCATATTGGACAATAAGCTCCGCTACAGGGTGCAATGCAAGCATCCAAAATTGTATTTTTTCTTTAAATATAAAAGAAGGGTTATAAAAAAATTATATATGTCTAATTAGCGCGTCACCCTTTCTGGGTGTTTGGCCGAGCTCCTCCTCCTATTTGTGGCGTGCGTCTTGATGTTGTTCCACAAATGGAGGGGTCTACAGTTTTAGGCCGACTGTCTGTTTTATTTAGGCCGACTCCGAATGGCAGATATTTTTTATGAGGACCTTTTTCATGGCAGAAATACACTCGGAGGCTTGCCATTGCCCGCCGAGGGGCGACCGCTATTAGAAAAATCTTTTCTTCATTTTCTCCTTCTTTTTCTTCATTTTGATAGTCACGCACCAAACTATTCGGCTACGGACGCCGTCTAAAAATATTAGAAAAACATAAATGCAGATCGCAAAGGACGTCTTCTCAACTAACCTCTCTCTTTACAGGCCCCTTTGAGACGGTAAGCACATTTACGCTCTCTGGAGCGCCCATTAAACACTCGGGCCGACATATTTAATGGCCAGTTTATATCTCCTTTAAAATTTTATAAATTTTATTAAAGGTTAGCAATGTCGGAAAAACGTCAACAACTTTTTACTCGATGCAGATATAAATAGTCGATGCAACGATGTACCTTTTGAATAGTGACATCTCTATTATATTGCAATGGCATTTTTTTTATTCTTAGTGCTGAAAAAAGAAGTTAGTTTGATCAAAAATTTGAAATGGCTCCCAAAAGTTTGGCTTGCACGTAATTAGAGATTTGTTAGTCATCCATCGGCCGTAAGCCTGGGCCCGAACACTAATCGATAAAAAAAGTTTTTTCTAATAGCGGTCACCCCTTGCCAGGAAATGGCAAACCTCTGAGTGCATTTCTGCTCATCATAAAAACCAGCTGCTGTTCGTAGGCGGCGGAGAACAGATTCTGTTTTACAAATGAAGAAAGTTGCTTAAGTTGTGTATACTTTTTAAAGCTTTTTTATAATAATATATGAAAATTTCTCCATACGAAATATCGCATGAAATGGACAACAGACCTGCAATCAATTTCTAATCATTAATCTTCTCAAATCAAAAATTATGGAAAAATTTTGGTGACATACAAATTTGAGTTCTTTGGCTGTACGTTAAATTCCGTTCAACAGTCCGGCTGATGCACTTCTCTTAGACTTATACACTTCGTCAAACACTGTTCTAGTTTGTTGATCCCTTCCGAACAATAGGATTTATCCCAGTCTGGAAAATATCCATTTGTTTCTGCAATCACCTCCTCGTTTGAGTAAAATCTTTTTTCCGCCAGCCATTTCTTCCAACTGGGGAACAAATAGTAGTCCGAGGGAGTCGAGGGCCCGAATTTCAATTAATTTTCTTACCTCAACTACTGAGGCATGAGCTGGTGCGTTGTCGTAATGAAAAAGGAAAATCATTCGGCTTCCTCGATTTAAACGAATGCCAAACACAAAGAAATATACCGATCTGTCTAAAACTTGGTGCGTATTCTCCTAAGAGATACTACTAACTAAACATAACCTCAATATGCGCCAATAGTGCCATCTTTCTGATTTTGCACGGACCTTTCAAACGACCTTCGTAATTTGAAATTCGCTATTTTCTTGTGAAATTCCAGATTTTTCTGCAGCAGTGCGCGCTCGCCAGCCGTTTCTACATGTTGGGGCCAGCTGATCATATTTGGCTCTTCTAACTTAGAGGGCATCTCTTTCTACTGCAATCGTCATCAAAATCTTCAAAAATGTACTACATGAAGTAGATACATTCTTGGCTTGAAATTTTATATAATTTGACTATTGCCCAAAGAGTGACTGGGGTGTCTTGTCTTTCAGGAATATCTCGATGGCTTCGTACTCTTCCGGCGGTTCATAAGGCTTCAGCTTCCATACCTGGGGTACTTGTCAAAGTCAGAGGTCAAAGTTCTTTCAAATATTCGGAGAGTCCCCATATATGTATGGATAATATTATATTAATGCCCAGGTCGTTGGGTTATGCAGTTGGGCGAGCATGTGGAGTTAAGATTTTTCTCAGTTGTCTACTAAATCAAACTATTACTCCTTAAATGGAAAAGTAAAAGGACGAGTCAATAAAATTCAGAGAAAATCAAAACTATTATGTATCTGCTACACTTTCTTTTGCTTAAATCGGTTTTTATTAAGATTATTATTATTATTAATTTAATTTTAAATGAAATTGTTAATTTCCATATTTTATATTCTTTTCCAGTCTTTAAAGTACAATGTGCTGTAGATTTAATACAAATAAATAAATAAAATGCTGCAGTCCAAAAAACATATTCATGTACGTAGCGACGCTTGGTCGATATACGAACGGTGGTAATGAACGAGCACTGATTTTTCACTTGTTTGCTGTACGTATTTGAATATAACTCGAAAGGCTAATGGAATTCTACTATGAAACTTTACAAGGTTACTGATTATAGTCTCAGTTATTAGTGAAAACTTAAGAAAAAAATCTGAAGTAGATGTTTTTCACAAACGACAAAAAGAAATTTTGCTTACCCAAAAACTTTGAAAAAATAAGTAAAAATATAATAAGTAAAATATAATATAACATTGAAATGTTATTAAACAATTTCTCGTTTTACTTCGTATTATACTTACGCCTACTTATAAACAAATTTTCTGAAATATTTAAGACTATTTAAGACTAAACGGCTTCAATTACTTGACATAGAATCGCTCATCTGCGTACACTTGGACAGTAGGTCGACGCTCCTTGTCGCAAAAATACATCAATTTACCTTCAAGCTGATTAGCCTTAAACTATGAAAAGACATCCCATTCATGCAGAGGTTATAGCCTTTCAAATTTGGGTACCTGTTCACCGTGGATACATCAACAATCAAATAAATGGCAATGCTTATATGAGGCATGAAAAGTGATTTATAGCACCAGGATTATTCCTCAAACTGTCAGGTAGATCCATTAGATGAAACTCTTACTGCAGGACGCATAAAGAGATCTGACGCTACTGCGCGAATACGGAAGGTAAGAGTCATGCACAAATCATTAGTGAGGATATCAAAAACATCAGAAATGTTTTCAGAGTTTTTATATTCAGTGTAAGTAACGTCACGAAAAGCAGCAGCGCTTGTTACAGTGGAGCTTATACCGAGCTCACACTTCGCTTGGCTACATGACTGCTCGCTAACGGAGCATGCGAGGTTGCTTATTTATTGATACGTAGTTCCATGAAGAACTGATCCACTGAAAAAATATTTGGTACAGCAGATTAATTCTGGTCGCAGCGACTTGGTGACATGTTGTCGTATTTTCAGCAAATTGCAATAAAAAATTTAACTAAAAAAATTAATTTAACACGTCGTTGGGCGTCTGACCAGACTTTTCCGACCTTGGACGTGAATTTTGCATATTTCTACTATTTCTACTACAGTTAACGACTTGAGCTTCCATGTTCTGTTTTTTCTTGCTCACTCCTCCCGGGAGCATAGGACCTCGAGAAGACTCAGTCTTGCGTTGGTTTCGTTAATATGTTTTTTTTTTTTTTTTGATTTCTTACAGGGTAGGTAATTAGCCTGCCACTACTCCATGTAGCTTCCAAAAATCTAATTTTCTATCGATTTGTCGATATAACCTTTTAAAAAGGACACCCGAACAGGACGAAAAAAGGCCCATTCGAAGGTTTTAAAAAATGGACACCTTTTGGAGGGTTAATTAACTAATTTTAAAAGAATTCTTTTCCTAATATTTATCCTGATATTCTCAATCGTTTTATGTGCACACCAAAAGGCAATAAATACAAGGTGGCGCTAATTTAATCATGCAGTTTAGTTTTTGTATGACTTTACTAATAAAAAATGATTTTGAGCGATGGAAATTGTTTTTTTTTACCTTGACACGCTCCATTCTTGTGTGTTTGTATATTGCAGCTATCTGGTTCTGGTTATGCCACCTTGCAAGTTCGTAACTTCTTTCTGCATGACAACTTGTGTTTCAAAAAGTTAATAATTGTATGAAACAATTCGATTCTATCAAAGTTTTCGCATGAATTGCCAGAAACTGAGTTCAAATAAAAGAAAATACTCATCTTCGACAACAGAAAAAAATTGTCAAAAATCCACGCGATTTCTGGATCGTTTGAAACTTTCATTAATTTACAAAAATTCAATAGACCATAAAACTGCATGGTCGAAATTTTACTCAAAATTCTAATTAAAAAGTCGCATTTTTCTAAATTTGCACAAAGTTTGAAACTTGGATTTATATGGTATTTATAAGAGAATAGCTATATTAAAAGAAAAAAAGTTATTAAAATTATATGAAGAATAAATAAATTGTCAAAACTCGGGCAATAACTTAACGTAAAGTATTATTCGATTTTTCGCGCGACTTTTTAATTTGTGTAATTTTATATTTCCCTATTTTCCCTAGTCTCTCAATTTCCAATATCTGTTTGCGTAATTTCACGGAAAAAAATTTTCGAACAAAGGAAAAATCATCCCTAAAATGAGATAAATGAAAAAAAATGCACATTTATAAAATTTTGGAGTATAATCTAGGTATTTCTGGCAGCGGAAAGTAGAAACTGAAGCGCAATATGCAATTTTTTTATTCAGTCATTTTCCATAAAGATGCTCATGTACCAGAACGCTTCGAAGCCTCTTTCTAACACAAATTTAAAAAGTATCCGCTATTAAAGAAAAAGTTAAATGATTTTTTATTGATTTTGACTTTTTTCCATTTAACTTCATAACTCTGTGCGCCATAGTCCTTTCAGTATAATCAGTTCCTTTCAGAAGCTTTTTAAAACATCCTTTTAAACGATAATTAAACAATCAAATTTTTCAGTGGTTCCTGGGTGGAACATAGGGCCTCATCGGCTTCAGTAATCTATACGTTTAAGATAAGTAGGCGATTGGCTTACTGCATCCGATCATGGGTCCGGTGCTGACGGCTTTGCCACCAAGCTGGCAAGGAGTAGAGATTTCTTCGTCGCTAATGGAAAGGTTACACTGCTTAGACTTGGTCCACAGAGCCTCCTTAGCAAAAATAGGTGGTATCGAATCCAGGACAATAAATCTAGGACTCACCCACTGCCATTTGGAGAGGATTGGCTGTGTTATTCGCATCACTTTCCTATTAACCTCCCACAAAACATCATAGCTATATAATTCAAAACTATAAAACTTATTTGCGAAAGTAGTCAAACCCATGCATATTATTTTCTTTCATCGTATGTCGCTGTTGTTTTTTTTCAATTTTCCCTATTTATTTTGTAACTTTATTTTATCATCCTAATTGCAGTTATTTGTATCAGATCCTGTGCACCCTGTTCGCAATGGCTATAGGTATACAGAGGATAGGTATATGAAAGTGAACTCGATGTCTCACCCACCCCCAGCGGACAGCTGCCACCATTACCAACTTTGCAGCAGCATCAGCAACGACTGCTCTTGTCATCATCGGTGTGTTGTGCTGTTCGCCTGCAGCTTCACCATCGACAACCAGTCTCCCAACTAAACAGCAATACTCGCAGCAGCAGCAACAACTTTAATAATTCGGGTAAAAAGTTTTGCTTATACTATATCTACAGCGAACAACAAAGTGTTGCTGTGGCTGCGCACTCGGGCCGATCAGGTCAGAACACATATGGTGGCATATGGCAGCATTCTCCATGCTCATTCAACATTCAGCAGCCGTACAGCGAAAGCGAAAAGGCAAAAGCCGAACGAGCGGGCGAAAACCTTAATGAATGTATAGCGTAGTCTGCCAAAGAGGCGAACTCGGAGGTAGGGTGGAAATAAAATAACATAAACAGTTTGTCGTATGTATGTGTAGATGTATGTGTGTGTGCACACCGCAACTGTATGGCTGGTTGAAGGCTAGTCATTTTACCTCCTGACTATTTTTGCCTTCCAGCCGGCCTGCTCACTGCCTCCTGCGCGCTGCCTGCCCTGACCAGTTCGGTAGACTAACAAAGGCACAGAGTAACGAACGCGTTTACTATGAGGCAGGCCGGCTGGTAGGTAAATATAGTCAGGAGGTAAAACGACTAGCAACAGCACTACAGACAACCTCTCATCAACTTTATGCTCGCTGCAATTTGAAAACAACAACTATTCAAGTAGTTGTATCACCTTGGGTCGAGCATTTCGGCAACGCCACCTCTCCACCCCAACACATACTACAACAACAAATACTACGACAGGCGACTACTGTAGAGGATACGAGCAGGATGACGAGGCGTTGCGGGCGAGTCTACATTTTTGGGCTTTCATTGTGTTGTTGTAGTAAAATGTTCATATATTTTCCTTTGGTTTTTTATTTCCACTTCCATCCCCGTTCTGCCCAGGGATGCTGCTAGTGCGAGTGCATGCGTGAGCTTGTTTGTTTATCCCTCACCATTTGTGCTGTACACTCGTACTTTTCCTTTTTTCTCTTTTTGTATGCACTCGTGTAGTAAATACTTCGTGCAATACTTCGACTGTCTGTGTGATGCTTGTGTGTAGGCTAGTATTTGTAGTGTCCTGATTCCTGCTCACAAATACGGTTGTGGTAGAAGGCAGCATCAGCTCCGAACTGTACTGAGAGCGCAGCACGCTCAGCGTTTAGCAGAAAATCACAAAAGTTAAGGTAGAGTTTACCTTTGGAAGAATTGGAAAAGCATTGCCAACATACAATTTTTTACAAGGAATTTTGTTTCTTAAAATTATTTGAAAAATTAGTGAAAAAATTAAGTAATCGAGTGTTTTGAAATCTTATTTTACGAGAGTTTCATTCGCGAGTTCCTCTCAACTCGATGAGTAGAAAGTCGGACATGAATCACCAAATAAAAAACAAGGTTTTAGGGTTCTAAAAAAGACGGCCCGTCGGCATAGAATAGCAAGTCTTCGGGAGTGTTTCTGACTAGAAAAAGCTCCTCAAAAATCCATCTGCCTTTTGGATGGGTCATAAAACTGTAGGTTCTTTAATTGTGGAAAATACAAATTCGCACACCACAAATAGGAGGAAGAGTTCGGCCAACAACCAAAAAATATGTGAGCGTCAATTATATTTATATATATATTTACTGGCACTTTCCTGTCCTGTGAATGACCAAAATAAAATGCATCGAAAGCCTTTTTTCCTTTCACAAAAATGAAACTGGTTCCCTCTTTGAACGAACGACTCTCTTTACATCTATTACAAAGGAATTTCCCATCGCGTGTTTCTCCTCTAAACAGTCACAACAATTGAAGGTCATCCACAAATAAATATTATCAAACAATTTGCTTATGATTAGTGAAAGCCGATATGAGATCTTTATTTGCCATTAACTTAGAAATTTGTTCAATTTATCATAAAACACACGAGCAACACACGCATTCTACTTCGCCCCTAAATCTCCAGAAGAGAGTAAGGTACCATATTTTCTAAGAGGAAAGTGAAGCCATATATTCTTAATACTAACCAAGAATTAGTTACTAGCAAAGATTGAACTCTCTCTAAGATCAGATTTGCTATGTATTATCATAAAATATGCACCGAAGCGTGCACCTCTGACAGTTCCAAGATGGAATTGGGAGTCGGAGCAGGGTGTTTCTCTAAATCAGTCAATTTATCTATCTCCTTTAAACCGCCAAATACTGCTAGTGTTTTTCAAGCAGAAGTCTTTGCGATCCTGCAAGCATGCAAAATGCTTTGGGAACGCGGGAGCGAGGGATATATTAACATTTTCTCCGATAGTCAAGCCGCGATCAAGGCTCTGACGACGCCACGGTGCAGAACGAAACTAGTAAACTCCTGTAAGGAGAAGATCAAATCTCCTGGGTGTGCAGGTAACATATCTCTGATCTGTGTTCCAGGACATAGGAGTATAGTGGCAAATGAAATTGGAAGGGGACTGAATTGGCATCAGAGACCTCCTACCTGGTCATCGGCATCCCCCTGACAGTTGTTAAAGGGGAACTGTACAAATTATTTCTCAGGAAAGCGCAAAAAAGATGGAACTCAATTTCTTCATGTGCTATTTCGAAAACCCTTTGACCGCAGTACAATATACGAAGGACTCAGAAAATCCTTTGGACTCCTTGCCATTCAATTTCCAAACTCGTAGTGTTTACCGGTTACTGGATGATCGGCACACACGCGGAAAAGCTAAAGTTACCATCTAACCCCCATTGCAGAATCTGTGGGGATCCTTCGGAGAAGGAGACTGTTGACCACTTTCTCTGTAAATGTCCGGAATTGGCAGCTAGACGACTAAGGTCACTGGGTGCTCCTTTCCTCGACAGCCTGGGGCAGTGCGCCAACCTAAATCCCATCAATTTTCTCCATTATATTAACAGCTCTGGCTGGCTGTAAATATCTGCCTGTTGGAGGTCTCCTAATGGTATCAAATATCATAAATATATTCTTAGCCGATATCCTCAGTCGCTAGTGTTTTGTTCAAGAAATGTAAAGTAATTATTTTATTATTATTTTTCTCTTAACAATAATAATAAATATATTTTGATTTACATCTTTATAACGTCACGGAGTTTTTTGGTGATTTCAAGTGTTTTATGGTCTACAGAAAAGGCGTTGGAGAGGATTCACGCTTGGGTCGCCAGTCCACATAAAAATTGGATGATACTAGTATGTTACTGTAGGTCAAACTATTAGCCCACAATACTACTTTCATAATCTTGCTGAACTCCATGAAATAAAAGGAAACTAAGGCTATCCATCAAGACAATACGCCGGTTCAATCCGAAAAGTCTTCTAACTAAGTTTAGTACATCAGAGTTAGTATATCTGCTTTATTCGTCGAACATGCGTTCTGAAAGAGTTTACAGTAAAATACTTCGTCAGGACTCAATAGAGGTGTTCGTTTAAGGTGGCACTATAGTAGCTGTCCTTTGGGTGAAAAGAACAGCAATAGCTTTGAGCCATGGCAAATCAATCGCAGAAAGTGGCTATCCATCGCCACATGCGTAGAAAACCACTACATAGAATTACGAGAACGGCACTGAACTGGAATCCGCACGGGAGCAGGTGTCGCGGTCGGCCAGAGATGTCTTGGCGAAGGTCCATGTTGCGCGGACTAGCAGAAGCCGACACCACATGGGGCGGGACAAAAACAATATAGGAGCATGGGAGTGGCGAGTCGAAAACACCTAATATCTTATTACCATTACAGCAGTGTTAAAGCATTCCTGGCTACTCAAAAGCATGCGTCGTCTCCGCCTAGCTGAAGTGGAGGGGTAGTTTGGCTTAGATTAAGTTGCTGTCTAAGCTTGCCTTTGTGTTTTGCATAGCTGATTTTGCAGCAATCTCTTTAAACTGCGCGAACGACAGGCTCAACTACTGTACTGGCCTAGGCATAGATCAGTGACCTAACCTAAAATAATCCAGCATTTATTAAAATTTTGTTAACAAATTTCCACACTTCCTTCCGGTTTTTGTGATTCTTCTCATATACCACAATCGCCGCGGTTGCAATGTATCAGCGCTCTACTTTAGCCGATACCTTTTTTTATTTCCTTACTAAATGCTAAAACCTTTTGCTGCAACTTGTTGAGGTTTCGGTCAACTTTTCGACTTATGAACGTTCAAATTGGACTCTTCAATTAAAACTGCTATTGCCGGTCAGTCCTTTTGTCCCATGTGCGGAGAGCTGAAAGCCAAAGCAACCAAAGAAGATGGCCTCATGCTGAGATAAACCTAATCCTGTACGTCCAAATTCCAAACTCACCCCACCCCACAACTGAGCCGCTCACGAATTCATATAAATACACTACCCAGCTGAAATCTGGGTATCTGTACGTGCATAGAGAGCGAGACCAAGACCGAGAGCACCACACATGCTTATGTACATTGTACAATCAATTCATACAGGTACTACATTCGTAGCGCCCGAATTGCGGAAACCGGCTAATGGCGAACGCAACAGTCGTAAAACAGTCGGTTTATACTATAGACACATGGATACATGGCTATGTAGTGAGTTGGTGAGAGATGCTGCGTGAGTGTATTGTGCATGTGTAGTGTACGTGTACGGTATATAGAGGTCTATACACTATATAAACACGTTTACGGAAGTATTGGTAAGTTCGTACGTGCGCCAGCCACCCCACAATGGGCTGCTTTTACTGAAGAGCCCGGCTGTGCTCAACTCATATGTCCTGCCACGTCACAGCTACAGGATGCTGTGTATGCCATTACTACGTACACACTTTCGCAAACAACTCGCGCTTCTTGGTATTAGTGCGACGTATATAGCAAATAAATCGAATGTCTGCAGCTTTATGAACATTTCGTATGTGTTCGTGTGTTAATATGCGTTCTTGCGGGTGTAGATGTGTGCGTGAATGAGAGTGTGTGCGGTGCCGCCATTTGGAAAATACCGAAATCGGGGTTCGTTGCGACGAACATTATTCGTAGTAGACGTTTAGGCGTCAACTAGTGCGCTTGGTGCGCTTTAACATAACGGCTGTGCGCCGCTGAAGGACGCTGAGCAGGAAAAACACCGGCCAAGAACAGCAGGATCCAGCAGTTAGTTGGTTGAACCGGTGGTAATGGTACTGGCACTGGCACTGCCACTGGTACTGGTACTGGTATTGGAGACAAAGAGCAAACAAAAAAGCAAAAGCAAAATCAAAGTGCCGCATTTGAGTAGGAGTAGGTGACAACTGTCGGGCGGTTCGTTGGTCGGTCGGTTGGTCGGTCGGTTGCTTGGTTGGTTGGACAGTACAGAGGGAATTGCGGAGCCTAACAGGGTGCACTTATAGAGCGGCGAACCGTTAAAGTGTTGCATAAATGAGTGGAGTCGACTATGACACGGTTAGATGGTTGGCTGAAAGCAACTACACTACCCCGATAAACAGCACGAATAGACAGTGAGCCAGAAAGACTATACATTCGAACGGACAGACGGTTAGGGACCGTTCCGTCGAGACATCGGGCTACGGAAAACATCAAATGACAAACGTCGCGTAATAAACTTTTTGCTCATTTCAATTTGTAGGCTTACCCGACGAGGCCATTGCTGTTGCCGACGAAGTTCAGCCTGATGGAGCTGCTATTTTTAGGGAGTTGCTGCCCACGCGATCGATGAAGCCACATTCTACGCGCGGTCGTTGGCAGAAATGTTCGTCACTTTTAACGTCGTTGTCGCAACTGTAAATGCGTAAGCTTTCTCGTGCGCTGGCTGCTGATGCTGGTAGTCGACCCGATCAACGCGTACAACGCTCGGTGCCAATGGTGTCAGTAATCATCAGAATATAATGGAATTTTATAGAACAACGCTTGACAATTTATTGCAAAAAAACAAGAAAATAAATTGTGTGGCAAATGCAGTGAATGACTGACGTTGGTTAATGGCCATGGACTTGAATACGAGTATTTCATTGGCAGACTTTCAACGCGTCGTACGGTACGTGACATGACGAATAAAAGCACGTGGGGTGTGGACAGTTGAAAGTGCTTTTTCAGATTTTGTAATTTAGGGTACCAGTACTGCCTTTTTTCTATTTTTTTTTTCAAAGCGCGTTGAAAACTGCGGAGTGTTGTGAACTTAAGTGAAAATTGAAACAGTTATGGATGCACTGCTACTACTGATAATATGGGTATGTACTTGGTGTTGTAATTCAGTTCAACTACAGTTCAGCGGCGTTAAATGACTAGTTTTATAAGTTGAAAAAATAAGTGTGTAAAAGAAATAAGTTTTTGTAAAAAAAAAATTAAACAAACTCTAATAGTAAACTTTATAAGTATGGCGAGCTTTAAGATTTTTCATTCAATTTATTAATTTTCCTTTTCAAATTCGTTTAACGACAAGCAATCAAATAAAAGTAAATAAATGAATAATATTTTTAATAGCAGACTTCAGCAAATAATGGTGAGTGTGCATATACTATAGTTTTTAATAAATATTTTAGAAAATTTGGAAATAAAAAGTGAAAGAAATTTTATTAGGGCTGCTCATTAAGCTGCGTGCTGGAAAATAATTTGCGCACAATTGAAAGGTTGCAGCGATATTGAGTTTGATTGCATTAAGGGCTTTCCACGGGTTAAGGATCAGTAGACCACTTAGTAATCAAACTTTAAGGAACCTTCAAGACTTTTTGGAAGATGAAAAAATGAGCAACGTTTGAACTATGAAAAGGTAGCGAAGATATTGGGTTTGATATCATTTAAGAACTTAAAAACTTCAAGGGGACCCGGTGGTTTAGCACCCATAGGCTTACGGAATGTTCTAGATTTCTGTCAAGATGAAAAAAATGATCAAACTGTGAACATTGTATGCACATAAAACACCAAAACGGCATAAACATTTTTTTCTAGAAAAAGAAAAAAAAATTGTTTTCTAGAAAAATCAAATCAAAAACAAAAAATTATGAAAATAAAGGTTAAGCCCCCGCTGAAGGTAAAGTCACAAAAAAAAAGAAACAAAAAATATGGTTCTCAGCAGCAAATGAGGTTCTGGCCCTTTTGCTGACGTATCTAGAAAACGTTCTTATTAATCTATGCCTATGATAGTAGCTAATATCGGAAGCTAAAAAAGTAAAAAAAAAAGAAAAATTAAAATTATTGAAATCGTTTTAATAGTCTCTACATGTTTAATTTTCCTATTTATACTTTGCGAGCTCAATTTAACATTGAAACCACAAATAAAATTATTTCTTTAAATTATTTTTCGATATTCCGGCCTTAGTCCAATAACTACAAAAATTTTAAGTTATATAAATACAATTTGCAAACTCACTACTCTGCAACTACTACGTGTCGTAAGATACCATGGGTGTTATTATTAAAGCTGACCAAACAAAAAAATAAATTATCGACATTTCGACCTCAATTCGAAGTCATCTTCGGGAGCTTTTGGCTGTGCCTGGTCTACCAAATCAAATATATCCGCCCACTCACAGCCTTTAGTGGCTGAAAAGTATACTAAAAAGACTGTAGAATTTATATTACTTTCAACATCATTAATACAAATTTTGCATATTCCACACAGGCCATACTTTGCAAATAAAAAAAGGAAATTTTTTGAAAATTCTTGATCACCGCGTCTGCCTGGGCTTAGATTTGATTAAGAGTAGTTCCCTATCAAACCTCTTCTCTGTGCTTGGTTTTCTATAAATAATTTAAGGGAGTGTAGACCTTTTTTTACCATGATGACTACTACGTCCGAAATCACACAAGTTTCAAAATTGTTTGTTTCAGTTTACACAATTCATCTCCTAGATTCTTCAAAGCTTCTTTACAGAACTTGATTTGGTGTTAATTCTGCGGGCGATCCTTCATTTAATTATTCACTCTTCGTCATTTCCAAAATGTTTTTTCATTAGACCTTTGACCCCCTGCGTCTAAAGCAAGCTGCAAATTCGAGATCTTGTTGCTACATTCTGAGTACTCTGTAGTTTAGCTAGATATGGCACTAGCATGGTAACGCTGCCGATATGAGTATTAATTCTTTATACCTGCTGCTATCTGCTAACAAGCAACAAAATCTCAAATTGGGAACTACAAATGTAAAAAATTAAGGAAAAATCCATAAATAATAAAATAATATAAAAAAATTTAATAAAATATGTGGGAAAGTAGGAAAGCTCCTGAAACACTAGAAGAACTAGCTTAAAATCCAAAATGAATGCGATCATTTAAAAAAAAACTACTAAAGCACAATGCTGACCAACATCTCCGAGAAAGTATACCAGTATAGTTGTCATATATTTGACTGACGAACCTTCTTTATATGGAGAAAATTCACTAGACCACGTGCAAAAAAAATAAAATAATAATAATAAATTGTAAAAAATCAACACGATTTTCAAACCACTTAAAACTTGCACTTTATGATACCAAAACTCAATGAGCTATAAAACTGCTCTCTCGAAATTAATTTAAAAAGTTGTATTATTTAAAAAGTTCAAAATTGTGATGAAAATTTGTTGAATTTTTTTCCACATTGCGCAAGGTTTGAAACTTGGATTTATTGCGTTTTTGATGTACAACAAACTATGTTTTCATAAAAAAGTTATAAAAATTAAATGTGAAATATATCAATTCTCTAAACTTGTGAATAAATCACTGTGCTTTAGTTAGTTAAAACAGGGTGAGTTGGAGAAAAATAGTTTCTTTCGCAAACTTTAAAAAGATATACTTTTTTTTACAAAACAACTACTTTCCAGTTTCAATTTGAAAGAACTAAAACTTATTTTATAATTAGATTTCACTTTGCACTAAAAAAGCCAAGAGTATAAAATTTATTAAACTATTTCAAATTCATAGACAATTAAAATACAAAACTATTGGGAAATAGAGAAAAAAAGTTGCTTAAATACAGAGTATTTAGTTTGCTAAATCTTCTTAGTAAATTTAAATTAGTAACCCTTCTTCCATAATTGTCGCATACATCTTTTTCGAGTGTTTAGCCGAGCTCCTTCTCCTATTTGCGACATACGTCTTGATGCTGTTCCCAAAATGGAAGGACCTATAGTTTTAAGTCGACTCCGAACGGTGAATGGTTTGTATTGCCTGCCGAGGCAATTTCGCAATTTTAGTCTAATATCATTGTGCTTGATCGGTATGTTACAGACCCTGCATTAGCTAATAAATCACATCTTGTGTTCATAAATAATTGCGGGCATAAAGATACGTCGACTACGTCTTTTAAAGACTACCCTGTTGATTTCATTCTGTGCGGGTTTTCTCAGCATAAGCAGCCCCCCACTAGTAACGTGAGCTTACGAGTCACCAAACTCACTCCATCGGCATAGATCACTAGGCTGGCGAGTCTCTCTATAAATTAGTTCAAAAAGGCAAATCGCATAGACTAAGAGGGGAATCGGCAGACACATTTCTTGACTCGAACACCAAAAGTGACTGCCATGAAAGTGAAAACATGCTGTGCTGTGTTGCTGCAAGTATTCAGCACTTAGATAGTTGCTATTAATATGGGCGATAGGTAGGTAGGTAGGTAGGCAGGTAGGTAGGTAGGTAGGTAGGTAAAAGTGGCAGCCGGTCTCTACACCAACTCATTTAGATCGTTCCCGATCCATTGCGATCCAGCAGTAGCAGTTTATCTGCTATTCCTCGTTAAACCATTTTGTTTTAAGTGCGCATACCCATTGACCTGGTTGGCACTTCTATTCTCAGTATCATTCAAAAACGATACGCCTAAGTATCTAATAATATTTTCATACCACGCGAGACAGTAACAGAGAAGATGCTTGACAGGCTCTTCCTGCTCATTCTTGCAGCTTCTGCAATAGTCGAAATACGGACGCAAGTTTCAATCAATTCTTAGTTTGAAGAATTAACGTACCTGTAGTACCTCGGGTAGGCAGATAGCGACTTTCTCGGTAAATATTGACATTTGGAGAGTTCATAGGCCCTGTTTCCACTACCATTGTGCTTATTCACCAAGAATTTGGGTTATATCGTCAAAGACAATCTCACGATCTGTTAATTTGGAGGCAAATTTTTAGGATTTCAGAGACTTTGTTCTAGTTAAAGTGCTTGTATGGTAATTTGACAGAGTATATTGAACAGAAATAGCAAAAAATGTATTCACTTAGAGGGCTGGATTGTCAGACAACCCTATCAAAATTCTGGTAGTCTCAAGTATGTCCGTGAAAGGCTACAGCCTAGGATGCGGTGGAGAATTATACGAAAATGGTTTCATTCCTGTTTACGGCGTTCACATAAATATTCAATAAATTAATATATACAAGGTGGCGCAAAATTAATCGCTCTATCATATCTAACACTTGTGAACTAAGCAGCTGCAGCATACAAATAGCCAATCAATGGAGCGCGTAAAGGTGAAAATAAAGATTTCCATCACACAAAATCTTTTTTTGGTGGTTTTCATTTAGTAAAAAGTTATTCAGTAACAAAATTGGACGAATAATTTTGTACCACTTAGTATATACAAAAAATTCAATGTTGCATCAAAAGAAAATACATATCTTTATTTATTTATTCATTTATTTTTGTTGAGACCGTACGAATTAAATCTATGCCGCCATAAACCTTATCCAGCTTCCTTTTCTGCAATATTCGCCGTTGCTGACGTGCAATGGTTCATAATTCTTCCGTAAAATCTTTCACTCGAACACTTCAAGCGCAGGGGAATCGAATGTTGCTGGTCGTTCAAACTGTAGCGCTTTAAATTAGATATAGAAATCGGTACTTAGATCAAGAAATTTAGATTTTTTTGATAGAAAAATTCATCAATAGAAATTTTTTTGCTGGAAATTGTTTTCTTATGGAGCTTTGTTCTTCTTCATCAGATCATCTTTATCATGAGATATTGTGAAAACTCTTTTTAATGCATGAAAATATATTGAAACTATTTTCTTTTTTTAAACAAAATGAACCATGAGCAGAAAATTAGTTGTTGCTGTTCTCTAGGTTTTGAACTTTTATGCTCTTATAATAATTTTTGCGAAAATATTTTGAAGTTTGACCATTTTGGTTAAGAAATTAGTCTTCGTTAAGCCTAGTCTTCGAAATTAGGGAAATAAATGTTGACCTACACAGTTTCTGCTACATGAAGGTAGGGCTTTTGAGGGATACTATAGCAGGCGCAGCAGTTTAATCGCTTTAATACTGCAAATTTAAGGGTTCACAGCCAAATTTTTTATGACAAGTTGAGGAATACTTAGTCAGCATCAGGAACTCTCAAAAATATTGCGAACTTCTATCAACAATCAAATGTTGATATGCAAAAATTTGGTCACAGTTTAAGGCATTTGGGTGAGCGGCTAAAAGTTTGATTGGCTTGAATGAATATTTCCATGAGTAAGCGAACTTTAAATACATTTTTATATAAATGTGTGAAAAAATTATGTGTAATGGAAACGAGAATGCGCTCTGACCTAAAAGAGCATTTATATTCTCATAGTACGCCTCTATTCTTGGCAGTTCAAGCTACTTTGAGATCCTTAAATGAACACTAAATAGTTTTTGATAGATGAACTTCTAATGCTAAGGGATTCAACTTAATTGAAGTAGGAGTTGATTTTTTTCAATCCCTGTCTTGACTAGGATGGATGGGAAGAAATTTAAATAAAATGTAGTTTGCCGTAGTATTCACTTATTATCTGGGCAAAGTTGAAAATCGACAGATTGTCTCAGTTGAGAGATGAAACCGATACATGTGAAACCTTAGACGATTGCTTCAAGATAAGTAGTCAAAATACTCACTGAGTAGCTAGACCTATCGAATGACTTAATATCATTTCTATAGAACCTTTTAGAACCTGCTATAAATTTATTAAAAATTAGAAAGTCTCTGAATGCATTTTTGCTATGAAAAACCTCCAAGAGCCACATTAACTTTGATCAGTAGAATTTCAATACTGCCTATTTCTAGGAAAAAATGCAAGAAGCGCACCACTGATGCGCAGATATTAATGCACAGTCATATTTTTAATAATAATAAAAAATACTATATTAATTATTATTTTAAATTATTACTAATATTATTTTTATTATTACTATAATAAATATCTGTTTTAATTTATTTTTTCCCACCGAGGCTTGTTTCCTGAAACATCGGTGATGCTTTATTAAATATTCAAATTATAACCAAGAAAATCAGTCGTCAAATATCTAAAGGATATAAGTGAAAGTGTCCAAAGGGCAGAACCACATACTGAGGAAACAATTTCTTGAATTTTTGTGGGGAATTATTGAATGAAACACATCACATTTTCTTTTAGGAAAAGTGATACAAATTTTAGTTCTGTTTCCAAAATTTTTGTAATTTTTAAAAATTAAAGCTCCAACTTCATAAGGCATTATGCACTAGATTTAAACTGTTTTAGGGGCTTCAAAATATTCAGGGCTTCAATTTCAATTTTTAATAAGAATACATTTTGTGGCCCCAAGGCCGGTTTAACCATAAAACAACAAAGGAAATTATTTCTTTTATTTACTTGACGATATTTCGAGCTCAATTTGAAGACTTTTCAGGAACTACTGGCTGACATATCAAAGGAAGTATCGGTAAATCAGCACATTCGTTTTTTCTTTTCGCCGTGTTGAGGTGGCTGTCAGCCTAGAATAAAAGAAGGCGAATTCAGTTTTTGTTTTCTATTTTTCCAATATTTTGCTTTGACAATCAAACGTATACAAAAATGTTGTTGGGCCACTGCCACCATCTTTAATAAATGCACCTTGGCGACTTACCATCAAAAATTGGGAAAACAATAATTTAGCGCGTTTTTGTTTTATTAAATTGGCTTCCGATGCGCAAAATAAAAATATATAAACTAAATTAATCACTTTAGAAATTTTAAATTTATAAAATTTTTTTTACTATGGATATTTTTTATGTAAATTTTTGGGTTAGATTTTTTAATCAAATCGCTTTTTATTTTCCAGTTTTTTTTTTGTTTCTGGGAGTCGAATTATTTTCTGCCGGTACTCTTCAAGTTTTCAAATTTTCAAGCACATAATTTTATAATTGAATATCTGTTGCTTCAATCCTGCTGGAGAACCCGAGGCACATGAACAGCGATGTATTTTGCGTTTGCGTCTGGCTTCTACCTAAAAAACTTGAAAGCAAAGACTGATAGTTTAGAGTAATTTAAACAAAATTTTACAATTTACAGACGAAATGCATAGAAAAACAAATCAGAGATACAACCTCAGTTTCAAATCAGTTTATAATGGAAGGTGGTGCAAAATTAATCACCTTATCAGAAGACTTATACTTTTTGCAAAAATTATTTGAGGAGGTCAAATTCATATAAAACTTAATTTGATTAAAAATTATTATTTATCAACACAGTTTTTTTAAAAAAAAGCTTGCAACTATGTTGCAAGAAAAATATTTTAAAAATTTAACTGAATATTTTAGGCTTAGATGATATCTTGCAAGAAAGAGTCTGGAAAAAATTAAGAAATCTATTATTTTTTCTTAGAAGTCCATAGAGAATTCATAGAAATGGCGCAAAATTAATGACCCTATCGGAAGATTTATAATTTTTGCAAATGTTATTTGAATAACTCAAAACTTTATTTGCATATTTTATTTTTTATATTAAAGCTTGAAACAAAATTTCAAGAAAAATATATTTAATAAATGTTTTTGAGCCTTAGACAATATTTTGCAGAAAGAGTATGGAAAAAATTAAAACAAATTAATTTTTCAAAGAAGCTCATTGCAAATTCATAGAAATTTGGAAAACCATCAAGCTAATCACCTACGCTGCCAAAAAGCAAAATAGATTAACGAAGCCAACGCAAGACTGAGTCTTGTCGAGGCCCTATGCTCCCGAGTGGAGTGAACACGGAAACAAAAAAAAAACATCCAGTGTATTGTAATTGGCTAAACAGCACGTAGAAATAACTTCTAACTTCTATGTATTTATTTTATAGTTTTGCTAAAAATTCATTAAACCGTATAGAGAATTTCTTTGACTGCCATTTTTTGAATGTATAAAATGGGTCGAAAAATGTGAACAAAAATTTGCGCTACCTTTTCTTGTTCGGAACCGGCAAATATTAAAAATTACTCATTCCTCAGCTAAAGCAAACGTAAGCATGTGTGAGTAACAGTGAATTTCTGCGTGTGTGTGTGTGTGTGTAGAAAAATATAAATCAACGGGCATCTCAATGATTTGGCCAAGTGTAAAAAGTGAGAAGTGAAAGATAAAAGAAATTAAAAGATTTTGTGCAGTATGAGAAGGCATAGCTTTGTTCCTAACTGTGTATGATATAAATTTCGGTTGTCGGTAGTCGTTGCCAGCCGCCTTGAGTACACACTACACGTTATTGTGCATGTTGTTGTTGTTCTTTTTCGGTGTTGTTATTGCTTTTGTTATCGTTACGTTACTCGTCGTGACTAAAGTCGTTTGCCCGTCATCGTCATCGGGATTCATGCGTCGTGCGCGATGTCAAGGACCGCACCCAAAAAATTGCACACACATGCACACATGTATACAAATACACCTATACAGCGACAACACCAAACCGGCCGGAGCACAAGTAACAAAAATCACGTATTACTACTACTACTACTACACTTACAAAATCAAAAAACAACAAAAAAGAATAAGCAAAAAAAAAAATTACAGCATCAAATACCAGCGTGAAAACCAACACCAATACACTGACTACAGTCACGCACACATTCAATAAAACTAAATCGATGCAAATTTGCGCTTTGTGCCGAGAGAGTGCTGCCTCCTAAAAGTATGTTGCCACTTGTTTTTATATACATATATGCGGCTGGATGTGTGTGTGTGGGTGTATGTGAGTGCACGTATGCTTGTGGGTGTACTTATAATGAAAAAACGGCAAGAAAAGCTAACATCCATGCTTGTATGTGTATTTGTTTCATCTGATGTGTGCATGTATGCGTGCGTTGTTTGCAACGGTGCCTTTATGGCTACACTTTGCTGCCGGAATCTAGGCAAATATTTGACATTTCTGTTGCTGTTGCCTGTAGTGGTGTTTGTGCCAAACTCAGAGTCCTGCAAATGTGTTAGTATATACCATATTTACTTATACACATACACATATACACATAGTTGCATGAGTGTGCGTATTTGTGTTTGGGTTTGTGTTTGTACTTTTATTTGAGTACACTTTTAGTTTTACTACGTCGTTTATTTTATGTTTCATCTTGAATGTTGCTGGCTTTTGCTTTTAGATAAATATTTTTGTCATTTAAACGAACACATATACACACACACACATATTCGTAAGGATATGTGGTTTTGAACGTGCACGCTTGTGTGTTAACCCATACTCTCAGCTTCTCCCATTCCGTTCTTAAAACACAACTACGTGATTCTTCTTGAGCACCTGCGTTGCTCTTGTCGTGCTGTGGAAAAGTTCATTTGCATATTTGGAAAATGCACTTGATCATCGTCTGTTAAACGAACTTTTATTCTTCCTTCCTTCATATCCATTTCCATTTCATTTTTCATTTCTTTTGTTCCTTTTTATTCAAATACCCGCACTATCCTTCTGGCTGCTGCCCTTCCACCGCTCTAGCGAGTTGCTCTACTCTTGTGGTAACCGTTGAAAAGCTTATTTCTTTATCCCTTTTCTGGCCCTTCATTTGTTGTTGCATCCGCTCAGACAGTACGAGTATATCGACCGGTTTCGCCGATTTTATTTGTTGCCTGCATCCTTTGTTTCAATACAAAAGACTCAGTCGGACGGCATTTGACATGGGCAACGGGCGCAGACAAAGTGAAGAAATAAAAAAAAATAACGATTTAATTTATTTAAATTTGTCTAATGTAAGTTAATTCTCATAATGAATGAGAAACAGTTTTGGGCGGCCAGGATTTCGCATTACTTCGCAACTTTTTTACTAACACTAAAATTATTTCTGTGACAATAAAATACCTAAATAATATAAATAGTCCTATATAATTTAAAACTTCCCTTAAATGACTGACTGCCTTGTTGGCACAAAAATTCGACTTTAGCTATAATGATTTCGCTAGGTTTTTTTTATTTTTTATTTATTTTTAGATTAGTTAAATCCCTTTACTTACTTGGCGATGCCACGACTATTAACACTACTTCTATCCCCATTTTTGATATTTTTGACTTTATCGACATTTTCTTTAACACCAAAAAACCGCCTGAACGGAATCGATGAAACCAAAATTGCACGTAATCAGCTATTACAGTATCGGCGCCATAAACACCATTCACAATTTCAGCCACCTGACTTGCATTTTCAACTTTATGACGAAAAAATTGTAAAACGTCTCGAATTTTTTCTTTGCTGACTCAAATTGATAACACCCTGTAACTCACAACTGAATGGAACAAACAAAAAACAGCAAAAGGATTTTTTTTAGGTGTGACAACGAGCATAAACTTTAAATTGTTTGATCTATACTTTATCCCACTGAGGGCGACCGCCTTTAGAAAAAATATTCGAACCTACGCACTTTCGAATGGTTCTCAATGGTAGATTAGCCAGAAATAAAGTTTGATCTAAAACAAATAGTCCTAATATTAATTTCAGGGATAAAAAATGCATAAATGCAGCGCTCCAATGGCTTTATGAAAAAACACCTATTAAAATGGTGAAATTAGTAAAAAATATTTCGCACAAGTAATTCTATGTATAAGGGCTCACCGAACGCGTAAAACGGCTCTAGCTCGAAAAATCTGAAGTAATGCAATTAAATACCTGAAATTCATATCAAGAAAGTCGATAAGGTGGTTACGCCAAACGCATGATGTGAGCTTAAGGGGACAGATACCTGTAAACGGCCATATTTTCCCTGATTTTCATTAAAATTATTTAAATGAAGAAGTCAATATATATTTTTCAAAATTGGCATACAGTTTATTTATACATTAAAATAAAATATTTTGTTTTTTTTTTTTATTTTAACCATTTAAAATGCCGGTTGTACACTCAATTCTGCCAGGAAGGTATTGTATGATAGTATTGGCGTCAGTGACCTGAATACAAAAAACCAAACATTTTTTTGTTTATTTATGTCATTTTATATTCGTGTCGTTTTATATTCATATATTTTTATATGAATTAAAAACAAATGGAAAAAAATCGCGGAATAAAATGCATAAAAAATGAGTTTTGGGGCGAATTTTCCTACTATTTTTGCTTCGAAAAAATTATTTTTTCGAAAAACTTTTGAAATTGTAAATTCACATACAATATCATAAAAAAGATGTGTGCAAAATTTCAGTGAGATCGGTCAATAACTTTTCGAGTTATCGTCTATGCCAATTCGAAAAATATAGTTTTGAGAAAAACGAGTCTAAAGTTTGAATACATGAAAATTCAACCTCTCCCAGAGCTCAAACGAAAAGAATAGAGTCGTCACGGTTGACGGTCTATAATATAAGAAATACTTGAATTTACGTTCTAAAATTTTTTTGACATATTCATAAAGGATTATATTAACAGTTTATAAAAAAAAATTTTTTTTTCGAAATTCGACAGGTATCTGCCCTCTTAATGTTAATGCTTTAATAAATAAATTTACAATATAAATTTAAATTTGTGAATATTAGAGATTTATAAAGATTAAACGATTACACCTATTGTTCTTCAAGCATCTTCTTTATGCGGAAATGCATTGTGATTTCAAAAATAGTTTTTCTTACGCTTATTGGAAGTACCACTTCATGGCTGGGGCATAAGGATTTCTCACAGAAGCGGTAGGGCCTTTAATTGCAATAACCCTTTCAATAAATAGAAAAAAAGGAAAAATAAAAAAATGAGAGTGAATAGCGAGAGGAGTGAAGCTCTAAAATTCTGGGCAAGTGGCACACATTTCAAAAAATCAAACGGAAACTGAAAACAAAAGTGAATATTGCAATATTTTTAAGATAATAACAAAATTATATATATAATTTTCACGTATACCCTTTTTGTGTGTGTGCGTCTCCTATTTGTGATGTGCGTCTTGATGTTGTTCCACAAATGGAGGGACCTACAGTTTCAAGCCGACTTCGAACGGCAGATATTTTTTATGGTAGAAATACACTCGGAGGTTTGCCATTGCCTGCCGAGGGGCGACCGCTATTAAACACAAAACGTTTTCTTTATTTTGGTCTTTCCCCGAGATTCAAACCTACGTTTTCTCTCTGCATTCCGAATGGTAGTCACGCACCAACCGTAACAAAATTGTCGCATGAATATATGCATACGCCTGCAAAGAAGCAACACCTGAAACATTCAACGAATAATGGCTACACTTTAAAATATCGGGTGGTTTTTTAGCAGCATGAGAACTATCTATATCGAACCATAGTTGATAGCTAAGAATTGCAATCTGTGTTGACGTTTCTGTTCAGTAAGGTTTGGCAAGTCATCATGAATCGTGTAACGTCAGAGCAAAGCTTTCATATTATGGAAAATTACTTTGAAAAAAAATTCTTTTTGTGAAGTTCATAGAGTGCTGGCGGCATTATCGGTTGGAGCTAAGCTCCAAAAATTACTCATCTAAATATGGACGACATTTGGTTCCAATAGAACTTGCCATACAGCGCGCATTCATATAGTCAATTTTTTGGGCTCATGGTCCATGTAACGCCTAGTCGCAGCGAACATATGCCGTATATCATATACAAAAAGTAAATGCCTGTAAAACTATCTACTAAATCATAATAAAAAAGGACAGCCGCGCTATGTGCGCATATTTGAAGTAAAACCTCTTAATTTCTGGATTAAATTTAAATATTTTAATTAAGATTGAAATTATTTTTTATAAAATTACATACAATAATAGTATTGTAGATAATATTATTATTGATTTATTTCTGAAATTTGTACATTAGTCGGTGCTTCAATAGCCTGTACATTTTGTATTGATAGTGCATAGCAGAAGTGGATACAATCGGTTTGTGGTAACTGAAATAGGATATATGTATATGTTCTTGACTCGATTGTGTCGATATAGCGAAAAAATACCGCATCTATCGTTGTTCCTGATTTTGTTGTTGAAATATAGCGTTCATTACTCATTTGTAGATTTAGTTGATGTTCTAAACATTCTATTAATTTCATGGAAGTGTCCGATGTAAAATTTACATTGAAATCTCCAGTTAATATGAGAGGCTTCAGATCGTCGCGTTGAGGAAGAAGTTTACCACCATCACGAGTGTATCTTAATAACGAACCATTCAAAAATGCGATAATGTCTTTTATATGTGAATTTGGAGTTATGTGGCCGCAATTACTATGTTTTGTCCATTTATCACCGACATCTTCTGCTATAGCTGCATTTGATGTTGACTGTACAGCGGTAAATTGTAAGTGTGGTGTGAGGACATTTACGGTATCATTTTTGTTGTGGTTGATGGCGACTCCTACCACTAATATTGTTAGCTATCATATGTGCACTGCATTTCTTTCGAAATTTTTGTTCTGTCTTCGGAGTATCAGGTAAGTCAAGCCATACAAAACTCACTTCTTCAGTGTTGTCATAATCTACATATTGTAAAGGGTGTTTTTTTTAGATGTTAGGTTTTCAAGATGAAATAAAACGTATATAATTTAATGTTTTGGCCAAGAATTTAGCTTTATTATAAAGATAAGGGTTTGCCATTATGTTTTAAAAATGATTTCGGGCAAGTGGCCGCCGCGGCTGGCTCGAATAAATTCCAGCCAAGAGGCTCAATTTTCGACCACCTTTTGCAGCAATTGGGGCCGTATGTCAGCAATAACGCGCCGAATATTCTCTTCCAAGACGTCAAACGTCTCGGGCTTATCTGCGTAGACAAGCGACTTCACATAGCCCCACAAGAAATAGTCCAGCGGTGTTATATCGCACGATCTTGGAGACCACGCCACAGGTCCACGGCGCGAGATAATGCGCTCACCAAAAGTTTCCTTCAATAAATCGATTGTTGCGTTGGCTGTATGGCATGTAGCGCCGTCTTGTTGGAACCAAAGCTCGTCCACATCAACATCGTCCAATTCAGGCACGAAAAAGTCATTAATCATGGCTCTATAGCGCTCTCCATTGACTGTAACATTATGGCCGGCTTCATTTTTAAAGAAATATGGACCAATGATTCCCTCTGCCCATAGAGCACACCAAACAGTGACTTTTTGAGGATTATGGTGTCTCAGCAATGGCTTGTGGATTATGTTCACTCCAAATGCGACAATTTTGCTTATTGACATACCCATTCAACCAAAAGTGAGCTTCATCGCTGAACAAAATTTTCTTCGATGCGTCGCGCGAACCGAACCATTATTTTCGTAATAAATTTGCACGATTTGCAAACGTTGTTCAGGTGTAAGTCTATTCATTATGAAATGGCAAACCAAACTGAGCATAAATCAAGTGACAGCTGTCAAAAAGACCACCTACGAAAAAAGTACGGCCAACTTGAAAACTTAACCTCTAAAAAAACACCCTTTATATGCACTAGTTTACCAATGGCGCCATTTGCTAAGCCATCGGCTACATTAATGCTACGAAGCACCGCACAAAGCGGAGAAAGAGAATAGCTTGTACCCGTAGGATTATACATACATTTCGTGACGATTTTTCATAACGCTATTATACTCTGACACGCGTAAAGAAGTTTCATTTAAAAAAAAAATTAGTTTCTTACTATAATATTTCTGTTTAGTGTTATCAGTTTAAGTTCTCATTCTCTTAAAGATATACTCTGTAGAAGGAACTGAATGTCAGAAAATGTTCAGGAAAATCTACCTGTTACTACACCTTCATTATTCCGCCATGGCTTTCGTCCACCATAAGGTACATTCATTTATTAATAGGACTATGGTTAAGTTCGTGCGGTTTTTTTTCGAAATTTGAAACTTTATTGACGTAAAATGGTTACAAATTTAATATTCAAAGTATTGTCCATCGCTTACTACTACTTTTTCCCATCTTTCTGGCAATTCACGGATTCCCTTTGTGAAAAATTCGGTCGGTTTTGCCGCAATCCACGAATCGATCCATTTTTTGACTTCATCGTAATTACGGAAGTGCTGGTCAGCCAGGCCATGTTGCATCGATCGGAAGAGATAGTAATCGGATGGCGCAAGGTCTGGACTATACGGCGGGTGGGGTAGGACATCCCATTTGAGCGTTTCTAAGTATGTTTTGACCACTTGTGCAACATGTGGCCGAGCATTGTCATGTTGCAAAATAACTTTGTCGTGTCTATCGGCGTATTGCGGCCGTTTTTCTCACAGTGCTCGGCTCAAACGCATCAATTGTCGTCGGTAGACATCCCCCGTAATCGTTTCATTCGGTTTCAGTAGCTCATAATACACAACACCCAGCTGGTCCCACCAGATACACAGCATAACCTTCAGGCCATGAATATTCTGCGCCGACGTCGATGTTGAAGCATGGCCAGGGTATCCATACGTTGCCCGACGTTTTGGATTGTCGTAATGGACCCACTTTTCATCGCCAGTCACAATTCGATGCAAAAAACCCTTTCTTTTGTGCCGTTGAAGCAGTTGTTCGCATGCCATAAAACGGCGTTCAACGTCTCTTGGCTTCAATTCATACGGCACCCAATGGCCTACCTTTCGGATCATTCCCATGGCTTTTAAACGTTTGGAAATGGTTGATTGATCAACTCCCAAAGTTTTTGCAACCTCTTCTTGCGTTTGAGCCGGATCTTGATCGAGCAATTCCTCCAATTCGGTATCCATGAACTTTGGCGGCGCACCCTCGCGTTCTTCGTCTTCCAAGCCAAAATCACCACTTTTAAAGCGTGCAAACCACTTCTGGCACGTTCGCTCAGCTAGAGCATGCTCACCATAAACTTCCACCAAGATACGATGACTTTCGGCTGCTTTTTTCTTCATATTAAAGAATTCCCCGCAAAAACACATTATTTGGCACGAAATTCGACATTTTCAAGTGTGGTAAAAATATTGTTGTTTACGCTTCAAATAAAAAACTTATACTGACGTTTGTGCCTTACGACAGTAGCTCTCCAATGAATGTTTGGAAATGTGGATCGATGGAATAATAATCAAGTTACGCCATCTGTTGTAAAACCGCAAGGAACTTATTCATAGTCCTATTATTTCACTTTATTTAAAAATATATTTTGCTCCTAAATCCATTGCTAAAAAACTATGTTGAATTGTTCATTTGATTTTTCGTTTTAATAAATACTATTTTTTTTTAATTTTTTTTAATTACGTTTTCTTTTAACAATAAATGAAGTTTTTTTGAACCCGGCTTAAAGAAAACAAGTGAATATTAAAATTATTAAGTTTTACCTTTATTCTATAAGTAATTTTCCAATAGGTTCAAAAATTCTTAGTATTGCTTCTGAACGTGACTTCTCGTTCACGAAACTGACCCCTTAGCAGGTCTTCAGTGGACGAAATTCTTACATTTACATATTTTTTATTCTACGACTATTTTGATATCCAATCAGCCAATGACTCAAGTTGAGTTTTATTTGTTGCAGTGCAAAGCTCGCGGTGATGCTGCTGCTAGACTGGTTGTATCACATTATTATTTTTAAACATATTTGGTTCTTAATTTAACATTATAAAAAGTTGGAATAAATACATTTTTTGAAATCAGGAATTTTTCTCAATAGTCATTTTTTTGTTTGTTTTTAAATATTTGGCTTTCACTAACAAGAAAAATACATTATTTCGATATGACTTTCTTAAATTATTTTTATCAAAAATTTATTAATAAATATTTTGCTGACTATTTCTTTTTGTATTTTTATTTACAAGATAAATACTTATTATTAAGTGTATAAGATCTTTCAAAAAACGCACCTAAATGTCAAATGTAAAAATTTAAATTCTTTCAGGTTTCATTACTTTAATTCAAAGTACGGCTCTTCGTAATTATATTTGAAAAATGACATCACTTAAGGGGACAGATACCTGTAAACGGCCATATTTTCCCTGATTTTTATTAAAATTATTTAAAATGAAGAAGTCAATATATTTTTTTCAAAATTGGCATACAGTTTATTTATACATAAAAATAATATAATTTTTTTTTTAATCATTTAAAATGGCGGATGTACACTCAATTCTTCCAGGAAGGTCGCAGCGGGCCTTCTCAATCGGCGGGCATTGTAAATAGCAACGGCGTCAGTGACCGGAATACAAAAAACCAAAAATTTTTTGTTTATTAATGCGATAACTCCTATATGAATTAACAATAAGTGAAAAAAAAAGAAATTAGGAATATGATAAAATGCTTAAAAAAAAAAATGAATTTTGGGGCGAATTTTTCTACTAATATTGTTTCGAAAAAATTATTTTTTCGAAATTGAAAGAAATGTAAAGTAATATCATAAAAAAGATGTATGCCAAATTTCAGGGAGATCGGTCAATAACTTTTCGAGTTATCGTGTTATTCGAAAAATATAGTTTTGAAAAAAAAACGCGTCCAAAGTTTGAATACAACGTAACTATATCTCTCCCAGCGCTCAAACGAAAAGAATAGAGTCGTCACGGTTGACGGTCTATAATATAAGAAATACTTAAACTTACGTTCTAAAATTTTTTTGACATATTCATAAAGGATTATATTAGCATTTTATAAAAAAAAAATCAATTTTTTTCGAAGTTTTACAGTTATCTGTCCCCTTAAATTACCACCATGACCGCATCTACAGGTAAAATTCGCCAAACAGTCAATTCATGAATGCCCAATTGTTGATAACGTCGAGATATCCATGTCGAAGGTTGTTCAGCAACACTTTGCGTTACAGTAGCAATATTTAGAAGGTCCTGCTTTTGGTCTGGCAGTCCTTTGCCTATCCTCGACAGAATCAATATCTTGAAATTTTTTCACCAACCTTTGAATAGATGAATATTTCTACCAAAACTATCACTAATTTTGAGATCCAATGTTCTTGATGATCTACTATTTTCATAATAAGTTTCATGAATTTTAACGTTTTGTATCGTGTAAGTGTCCATGGTTAAAATTACATATCTGCCTACTTGCCAAATGTCAAAGATGATGTAAAAGAGGTACTGTCCAGGAATTATTCACTACTTTAGGCGTCACTTTTTAAAGACCCTTTGCGTTCCCACGGCAGTAGGTTTACGTTACCGGAACGACCCGGATTTACATCCGGCAAAGGACTGTCACTTCAGCAGCATTACGTGTACATGTAGAGGGAATGTTTATGCTGCTACAACAACAACAAAGTTCCTTAATTACAAAACTGCCTC
Organism: Anastrepha obliqua; assembly: GCF_027943255.1. NCBI lineage: Eukaryota > Metazoa > Arthropoda > Insecta > Diptera > Tephritidae > Anastrepha > Anastrepha obliqua. Next base: position 101,725,452 of record NC_072896.1, on the reverse strand, counting down.
TAAATAATCAATAATTCTATCCACCTTAATTTTATTTTTCCTTTCTTTTATTTTATAAAATGTAAATCGAATATTATATAGGAATAATTTCATTAAAAATTTTAATAAAAATTTATGTCCCCAATAGTTTCACTAGTATCAACAGTTATAACTCATTCATCCCTACCACCTCAAATTTTAATAAGAACATTTTTTTATTAAAATAAAATTTTCCATGAATTGCAGTAAATTTCCACAACTTAATTGATTTATCCTATAATTTGATTGGCTCTACAAAGTGAACACGTGTGCCCTACTACACACTCATTCAGCAGAAATTGCTGCTGCACACACACACAGACACACATTAGAAATATTCACATATTTGTATGTAGTAAACATTTGCTTATGTGTGAAAAAAGTAGCAATTTCAAGTTTTTCCTAATGAATGTAATGAACACAAAGTGCAGCAGCAATAAAGACTTCAGCATAAAATAGCGCATTGCAGCTGTGATCTGCTACTGCTGTTGCGGCTGCAGTCTTGTTGAACTTAAAAATATCCCAAGATTTGCTTGTCGCCCTCCGCACTTCCATACCGACGAATATGGATGTATGTTCATCGCAGGTACAATGCCTTCCTGCAATACCTTCTTGTGAATGTGGTTGCCGTTGGCAACAGCGTCATTGACATTAAATTCATGCTTAAGGACTCATTCTATATTCCGAGTCAGCAGCACCACATAGGACAGCTGCTGGTGTAACGAAGCAGCAACAACAAGCGGGCGGGAAGATGGCTAAGGATGCTGTAACACTGTGAGCTCATTTAATCGTCAGTCATTCAAGAAGTCAACGGTAATAAAAAGAAAAAGCAAAAAAAAAACAATAAAAAATGGAAAAATAGGCAATAGCAGGGCAGCAGACAAGCCAGTAGAACAACTGATGCTGACACATAATAACACTTTATGTGCGCGTGTATGTGTGTGGGTGCATGCGATTTTTTGCATTTTCATTTACATTACGAAGAAACTAAGACCTTTTTAAATGGATGCTCAAGACTTTTCCCACTTTTTCACTTTTTCTGCCATTGCATGTATTTGTAAGCATAAATTTGTTAGGAAAGCAGCAGCCCCTTTTATTTTTGTTGTGTTTTTTGTATATTGTAGTTAGTTAATCGTATGTTGGCTCTGACTGATGGCGCTCAAATTGTCTGCCCGGCCTTTAGAAACGAGTGCAATCTATTTTTACTTACTGCTTATACTCACTCGTGCATAATAATTAAGCGCACACACCTACACGCACACATGCAACTACTTTGCTAGACATAGCTTTTTGCTTATGCAATACAATTACTAACATACATACCTAGCACATTAGCCAAGTTAAGCATTTATGTGTGTGTGCGCTATCTATGTATACATTGCATTAGGCTGTACTGCCGCCTCATTTGTGTGGATTTATTTTTACATACAGCTTACAGTACTCTCATATTTATTTTTACTCACTAGATACGGTATAATCTATGGCATAAACATGCATATGTAGGCCCATAACGATCCGGCGAAATGTTGCTCAGTGATGCGATGGTGTCTGTAGCGAAAAATCAATAAATGGTTTGCTGCATGCCATTCACTGAGTTGCGGCTCTGAGCCCACAATTATTTAAGCCACTGGAGCTGACTGTTTTATCGTCGTCGAAATTGTGCTTGCGAATGAGCGAGAAATTGCTTTTGACAGTAATTTCCGCCAATGACAATTTAATTAGGGGAATAAACTTTTGAACTCTGTTAAGTTTGGAACTGCGATTTAAATACAATACAAATAATTTTATCTTCTTTATTTCGTTTATTTAAAGAGATGCACTCGGCGAAAAAAAACCTCACATTACTTGTGGTTACAAAATTCCAGCACTTCATTTTTCTTAATTTACTTTTAGCTAATTTCATAAAACTCAAATGAATCAAAATTCGAAACCTTGTACGAAATTCAGAAAAATTCATCAAAAATGGTGTTGATTTCGCATAATTCTTTTTGCTTGCGTGGTAGATTTTTACCTCCAAATAAAAAATGTGTTTTATAAACAAAAAAAAAAAAACAAAAATTCCAAAAATCAATGCGATTTTGAGACACTTTAAACCAGCATTTTTGTACAAAATCCTCCACATATTTAAAAAATGTGTTTTAGATGGCAGAAAATGCACGATTCCATCAACAAAAATTTCTAAGAATCAGTGCGATTTTTGAGACATTTTAAACCTGCATTTTTTTATTCAAATACTATACATAAAAATGTGTTTTATATGGTAGAAAATGCACGATTCCATCGACAAAAAATTTCTAAAAATCAATGCGACTTTTGAGACACTTTAAACCTGCATTTTTTTATTCAAATACTACACATAAAAAATGTTTTTTAAAAGAAAAAAAAAAAATCTAAAATCAATGCGATTTTTGAGACACTTTAAACATGATTTTTTTTTTTATTAAAATACTCCATACATAAAAAATGTGTTTTATATGGCAAAAAATGCACGACTCTACCAACAAAAAATTTCTAAAAATCAATGCGACTTTTGACGCACTTTCTTCCAGCAATTAAATAAACAAAACAAAAACAATATAGATACAATAAAACCGACTACTCAAAAGTTTTATAAAAAATCTGACTAACACTTTGAAAACTTTCATGGAAATTTTATGTTTTTTGTTTAATTTCTTACAAAATGTGGCACCTTGATTCAGATGGTGTTTGGTGAAGAATGAAATATATTTTTATTAAAAATGAGTTAAAATTAAATTAAAAAAATAAATGTCAAAATTTTATGCCGAAGGAAGGTGTTATTTCTAAAAGTGTATGACTTTCTTTTTATTTATTTATTTGGTTCAAATAATGGGTCTTTCAAAGAACGCAGCTAATGGTGTTTTGCAAAAAATAATGTAAAAATGTAGATTCTTTCAAATTTTACTATTTCTATTCAAAGTACGGCTTTTTGGCTCATTGTTATTGGCCTTAGGGGATATGTGAGTCAGCCAGATCAAAGGATTTGCACTTAAAACAAAATTTGCTGTACAAATGCTACTGTGGTATCACAATGGCACAAAAACGCTCTAAGTGAGTTGGTGTAGAGACCGGCTGCCACTTTTACCTACCTACCTACCTATGGTTCTTAGCAATTACATGTGAAAAATGAAAATCTACAGGTTGTCATAGGGGAATTAACATTTCCAAGGTCAAGTAGGTTATCGCATTAAGCTCAGCAATCTCGATCCGAACGTTGTGTGTCAGCTGTGGAATCATTGTTGGCTTATTCACATAGGCCGTACTTTTCAAACATTCCCGGTCTGGTCTTTGAGTCCTTCTTCTCTTCTCCGACAAAACCAGTTTCTTGGAATTTCTTCACCAACCTTTGAATTGTCGACTTATTCAGACCATCATTTCTACAATTATTTCTTCCGAATTTTGCGATCCAATGTTCCTGAAGACCTACTATTTTCATAATAAGTTTCTATTTAAAGCATTGTTCTATCATCTGCATTCTATTGTACATCTGTCTACTTGACACGTATCAAAGATGACATTAAAAAGATATCGTCTAGAAACTTTTCACTTCTGAATTCACTTCTAAATAATATCAGAGGCTATCGGCCATGTATTTATTCAGCCGTTGTTCAAATGGCAATGAAGTATAATAATAAAAGCAATACCTGCATTGATTTTTTTCGTTCATCACCAACACAATCAAAATTTTGTGTACAATGAATGAACCACTGTCACGGCTCCGGTTACGTCATCCAAATTAGCTGATTCGTTCAAAATTGATAAGAGTTGGTTAACGTCTGATGGTACCCACACCACTGAATTCTTTTTACTCTGCTTCGTACTATAAGTTCCATATAAACGAGCAATATTCTAGACGACATCTCACTAAGGCAAATATAAAGCGACTTCAATGTTTTAGAAACCGATTATAGGAGGATTCTGCTCCTAGAAGAAAGGCATGCACATATGTACGCTCAGCCCAACGCAGATCTATCTTAAGTTTAATAAGGGAACTGGGTTTAGATGAGGTACTGTGAAGAGTAGAATTCACAAGAGACGAAGTGCAAACCTCAAATAAAATCTATCTTTTTCGTGCTTTTTTTCCTTCTTCCCTCCTCTTGGGAGCAAAGGGCCTCGACAAGACATTTGTCTTGCGTTGGTTACGTTAATCTATTTGATTTCTGACAGGGTAGGTGATTAGCCTGCCGCAAATAAAATTTGTCTATCTATTGGAAATAACGCTGTCCTACTCTAAACTGGCTGGAAAAACATTTGTTTTCCTTTTGTAGTTAATAAAATGTCAAAAACATGTGAAGCATGCAAGGCATTTCCTGTTTAAACAAAAAGTTATGGAGGCTATTAAATTCTTTTCGCAACTTAAGAAAATACAGATGATCGATTTCAGATTGTTGCTGTGTTGCCTTGGTAATTTGTCCGTGCCATGAAGCAAGGCAGCCTCCACATAAATGTAAATTGCTCTAATTTTGTTTTATTTCTACTCCTTTCATATTAGCAATCGATTTTTTTCAATTGGCTAATTTAGGCCATGGCCAATGTTATTAACGTAAAAATTACGAAACAGGCATATCTCTTTATCAGGCATATCCCCTCCATGTAACAATAATTATTCTTTCATCCAAATTGACTCTAAAGTAAGAAGGACTGGGACTATAACTTTTAAGTTCATTCAACTATTGAAAATATCCATTAATCTTACCTGCTGAATTTCAATCAAAAAAGTGATGCCTAAATTTCTTTGAAAGAGTATGTCTAGAGTAATTATATAAAAAAAAAATTATGAATCATTGTTTATATAACGCAAATCTATTCTTGGTAAACTTATTTATATTTTTTTTCTTGTTCCCTCCTCTCGGGAGCGTAGGACCTCGATAAGACTTTTTCAGTGTACACGGTTCCATGCTGTTGCTTTGGCACAATCCCATGGAACCTTCTATAAATGTTTTTTGGTCGATCGCGACTTCTGCTCCCTTGCGGGTTACAGTCCAGAGCCATCCTCGTGATGCTATTTGGTGGTTTTCTCGGTGTGTGACCTATCCATCGCACCTTTCTGAGTTTGATTTGCTTAAAAATGGGTTCCTTGTTCGTTAATCTCCACAGTGCGTCGTTACTGATGGCGTTTGGCCAGAATATTCTGCTGATGATGCGGAGGCATTTCTATAGGCATTTTCATTTATTTATTTCAAAAAGTCAATAAACTACAAAGGTTGTTACTGACTAAAACGATAACTTAGAACTAAATAAAGAAATCACTCGAATAAAATCGAATTTAATAATTTAGAAAACACATTAATGGGGCAAAGAAAAAATCGAGTAAAATAGAATTCGGAGAAAAATGACGTAATGTCACCTCCAGACTCCATTGCGCGTGAGAAAGTAACACAAAAGGTTTTTCCCAATGTCTAAATACTGCCATTTGTCACTTGCCTTTTTTTCTGTCGGACTTTGTTCAAAACAATATTTATCGGCCAAAAATTTCTAGTATTGTGTGGTGTACACAGACCCACCAAAAAGTAAGGCGAATATATCCAAATTGTTACCAGAAGAACAGCTGATCTGATATATTTAGGTATTTGTCTTGGCTTGGGTATTTTCAAACTGAGATGTTTATTTAAATTTTAATTTGAAAATTCTGTACGATTTTGTTTGTATTCTTCTTCATGAACAATGCTCTAAAAATATATTATTTTTGTGAAAGTTAATTAATCCATCATGGATATAAACAGATGACGGCTTTCACAATCTGAAGCCAAAGCAAAAACAAAATACATGTAAATTTTGTATTTGATAATCTGAAAGCCGGAGTAAAATCAAAATAGATGTACACTGTTTTTTTGTATCACTGCTGTCCCCTTGCATAAATTCGCTGGGCGGAAAGACTTTTCATTGCTCTGTCGTAAAGTTCTTAAGCCTATTTTCTATGTGCAGACTTTTGAAAATGATATTACAAAAGTTATCATAAAAAAATTCTCAAAATTGAGATACAACTCAGCTGCGATATCAGCGAAGAACATAGCTGATAGCTGAAGGATTCTGTTAAAATATTTCTGACGGAAAATATAATAAAAAATCAATATTTGGTTTGTTAAAATCTGAATTCTCGAGCTTTTTTCATAAATATGGTTTAATAATTATATTTATAATAGTAATAATAACAATAATAATATTAAAAAGGCAATCGATCAAGTTTGTATATGACTACCTTTGTATATTCTCCCTTAGTCCGGCTTGAAGACCATCAAATAATATAAATACAATTTTTTGAAGGCAGTAATCTTCGACAGGACCATCGAGTGTATTTGAGTCATGAATCATCCGTCTAGCATTTGCCTAATATTTCAAAGTATCCAGTTCACTTAAGAGTCCAGACTAAGTCCCGTCTTGGCAATCACTAATTCATATTGTAAATAGTAAAGGCCGATCGACAACCTAGTGCTGATCACCCTTCATTCTCGAGTTCGTAAAATATTATCAAGTCAGAAGTGCTTTAACCGGACATTGAGAAAAAGATGTTTAGTTAGCTAATGACTAAACGTGGATTATATTTATTTGGGAAAACGGTCTTAAGCGTTCTAAGCTCTAGTTAGCAGATAGTTAACAAATACATAAAATAATAATAAATGAAGGAATAAATTTCATTACCTGAAAACTATGTTAGTTGAAAATATCGCATGAAAATTTTCTCGCGCATGCTACTTAGGAATGTTTTTTGATTTACAAAATCATATTTCCTGAGTTGCATTGTTAAAATATGCTCCAGTAATGCATACAATGGTTATAAAAATAGTTGTCACGCGCTTGTGATCATAAATTAATTCCTTTTTTATTCCATCTCGCAGCTGTTCTCTATCACACAGCGGACTCTGCTTACAATTGTTCCATTTTCTGCATCAAAAGCTGTTTGCGAGTATCCCTAGCCTAGGAAAATTCGGAAAAATCATGTAACAAAAGATTCAAACTGTTTTGTAAAGATGTTGTAAGAAACAGCTGATACAAATAATGCACACAAAGAACACACACAAACCTATATGGATGAATATTAGGGTGTGTCATCAGAAAGGTTGCAGTTTTTCCAGCGAAATTATAAAATTTGTTATGCGCTTAGTCATCAATTTTGTTTTTAAATAATTTTTTTACTGAATATAAAACAATAATTTCGAGTAATGGAAATCTTTATTTTGACTTGCTTGTTTGTATACTGCAGCTGTCCAGTTCACAAGTGAAAAATTAGATTGACGGACGATGCCATTTGCAAAAGTTATATATCTTGTGATAGGGTGATTAATTTTGCGCCACATTGGTGTTTAAAGTTTCCGCCAAAACACTTTGGAAACATATCAAAATTTACTCGAGCTGGAACAAATTGGAATTACTCTAGAAATCGAATTTTTCATGTAGACTCATATATTTTTTTATAAATTTTTAAAAATATTTTTTCCAAATAACTGCATCTCAGAAGACAGAAAAGTTTGAACTTAAGAGGTGTGTAGACTTTAGAAATGTTAAAAATTGTATTAACGGCATTAAAGTAATGAGATTTTTAATGCTATTTTTGACTTTTGTTGGAAGATGGGTTTGAGGGAAACTCGAATAACTCAGCCAAATATTGGTCGAAACAAATTTTTCAGGTGTTATTGGAAAGGCATTTCCTCACACTTTTAATCTCTTTAGAAATTAAATCATTTACGTTCTAAATTGATACTTAAAAAATCCACTATTTTGATTCCATCAGAGGAGAATTTTTGGGAAAAAATATTCTCGACCCTTGGAGGCACTTTTCGGTCCACCTGACGTAAATCTTAATATTTTTCCAATATATTTTGACGAAAGTCTTAAAATATAAAAGATTTAATAAATACTTTCCATCGTATTGAGTTTTCGTGTATGGAGACTGTTGCACCCTAATGCGTATATTAAATAGGCCCACAGCAGTTAGCGCCAAATTCCACAGAGCAATTGGCCTAATTGAACTGACACAGGCGTAAAGTTGCACACACATAATGAAGAATGGCAAGCAAACAGATTTTTGTGCGCGCGGTTTTATGTAAAAGATCAGCTGCTGATACGGCAGGAAAATGAGAGTTTCTGTGACAATAGCGCATGGGTATATGAGGGTGGTGGTGCATTTTTGAAGTTGTTTGGTTTTTTATTCAAGCAAAATATGATGAAAGGAATTCGAGATCATAAAAAAAAAATACTATAAAATGGACAGTACTAAATAAAGTATTCAGCTCTTTTACTCCTTTTTGGTCTGACGTACGCTCACTTTGCCTCCATCAATCAAGTTGTGCAATAAACAATAAATTTAATATTTGTACTAAAGTGCACAAAAACTAATTTTACGCGCAGCAACAATAACAAAAATGTAAAAAAAATAATAATTATAACAAATTGTAATTACGGCAGCTGCAGCTACTCCCGTTCATGCCACTGGCAGGATAATAGTTGAAACCGGATTCGCGAACAAAAACATCGGAGACATCCAGCCGCCACTGACGGGAGAGCAGCAGCAATACAAACAACACCAACAACAAACAAGAGCGTTTTCAACTCATGGGCAGCTGCTGAGTAGGCTCGAAGATACACAACAAAAGGCCACAGCAGAGAGTAAATGAGGGAGCGCAATGCCTTTCATTAAGCGAAGATCCTGTTGTGAGTTGAATAACCGCCAACCCTTATGCCAATAAGGTACTCCACACTCATTGTTAGAGGCATTGACGTCAGAGTTAGTGTTTACAAACGACTGGACTACATAAATGCCGATCACGCGGGTTGTGTGATCCTTTTGGGGTTTTGTGCGACGGCGCGACAGTGAAATAGCTCAGTACGAACGCGTTAATCGTAAGGATAACAACAGAGTGTTGAAGTGTGAAATGTAGACATAAAATGTTAATAAACTACTGAAATTGGAATATTAAAAATATTGTGAAAAAATATTTAAAAAAAATTTAGCAAAGCTTCTTTTATCAAAAAATATGCAAAACTTACATTTATTTGTGCATTCAAAGTGCTGTCGAAAGTGTCGAAGTAGAATGCGCAAAAAAGTGTATAAAACTAGTAAGCAGAGCGGCAATGACCTCATCGATCAGGAATTTATTTCGCCAATACGCAAATATTAGGTACTGAGTGCCTCTTTTTGATGTTGTGATGAAAGTACAAACTAAAAAAAACCAACGATACAAATACTTGTGAAACTCAGCGGCGTTTAGGCGTCAAGTTCAACGATCTTCTTTTCAAAAAAATAGTGTTAATACGTTTTTCTCCTGGTATCCACTGTAGGCCTCTATGTTTTTTGGTCATAAGGCACGCGGTGAATGCCAAGAGCGAACGAAATTCAACAAAAAAGCAACCAAAAAATAAAATTAAAATAAATACTAATAATAAGAAATAAGTTAAATAAAAAAGCGACAAACTATAACACTCATACGGGTAACCACAACGTGGATATTGAGTTAGCTTTCACGCTTTTTAAAAGCTCTCGGAGCATTAAGTGAATCTTGCGCATTATCAAAAAACAACAAACAAACAAAAAAAAAAACGAAATTATAAACTCAAAGACTCGCGACTCTAACTACTGAAGTCTTTTGCACCAGCTCCGAAGCCTATTGGCAGAAAATTACATTTTTAGATTTTAATTTCATATGAAGCAGAGCTGCGTTTTTCATGATAAAAGGAGTGGCATAATAATAAAGTCAGCACCTATTGATAAGTTTTGATTATACTTTTTTTCTAATTAATTTTAATTATTTTTTTATTATATAATATATTTCATTCTATGAAATTAATAGAATAAATACGAGTTTATTGATTTTGATATGACAAAATTTTTGAACATCCGTCCAATTTTCATGAACTTTTACACCTTTCATTCAGAATTTTTAGAAAATTTTTGGATATGCAGTTTTCTAGCCCATTGAAGTTTTCCATAATAAAGTGCCAATTTCACTGATTTTACATTCTTTTCTTTCATGATGTTTCACGTTTTCTTCATATAATGCTGAACGCATGAGTGATTTTTTTTAATGCGATATAAACATTTTGAAACTTTAACGAAAATTTTTTTTCGATTTTTTATAAATCTGGTATAGGGTGTAAAATTTGGACTAGTATGATTGTTGTTGTAAAATGAACAACATTTTTTATAAAAATATAATTGAAATTAAAAAAGAGTGAAATAAATAGTCAAAGCTTAATGGTTAATGGTAGTAAAGGGTTAAGGTAGGGGCCTTTAGCACTGCGACCATTGACTGTTAAGTATGCTTATGAATTGTACCAGCTCCGATGAGGATGAGGAGATGTTCTATAGACTCCTCATCTTCGAAGCAAAATCTGCAGGTGCTGGTGTTAGTTATGCCTAATTTATGTAGGTGTTTGTTGCAGGTGAAGTGACCCGTGAGGGCGCCTGTGAGAGTGCGAAAGCTCATTTTGTTTAACGTGAGGGCCATGTTAGCTCTTTTAGCGTTGAGACTTAGGAACTTTTTGGAGTGTCTAAGACCCTCTACGTTGTTCCAATGCTGATTTAATAGAGTTTTGGCCCAGGATTTTACTTTTTTTTTAGGCTGTTTTTGTTAAATCCAAACATGGGACTAGGTCCAATGAGATTTACAAAGCTTAATAATAGAAAAAAAAAAACTAAAAATAAAATTAAAACCAATAAAAACAATGTAGCTTGAATATTTAAGCTCAGCGAAAGAGAGCTTCGTAAGATTCCTTGCGTCTAAAGTGCAGCAGCGCTTCTAAAGGACAGGATGACACCTTACATACTTACATAGGTACAATAATTTCTGCGAGTAGCTAAATTAAATGAGAGAAATATTAGTATTAAGTAAAAACTTCTAAATGCTTTCAACGTGAGATGTTTACGTTAAACCAGGTCATAAGGCGCTGGAACGGTGTCACTACACTTCCAAACAAGTTTTTGAAAGTTTTGTGTTTGAGAAAACCGGTTGTCCGTTTCAGTGGATATAAAGTGTCGAGCAGGCGGTCAAAAACGTGTTTACTGCTTTTGGATCTAATACGCTGGTTCCATTGATTCCCTTTTAATAATAAAACGATTTGGTTGGCTAATTGCTGATAAAATCAAGGATATCGCCGAGTTTGAATGGCATATGAGCACTTATTCCGTTGCACAAGAATTGAAGATTAGTCCGATAACTGATTGGAACTATTTACTTACACATTGATGAGACAGGTATACATTGATTTTTTTCGTTTGGTGTAGGACTACTAGGTTACCGATGCAGATATTTTTCTGCATAGAATAAGATTCTGGAGTCTAAAGTATCTACCGCTTAATGTCTTTAATTATAGGTAAAAGCCCATAAACATGTTTCTTATCCACTTCTCCTTTCAAAAAAAAAAACCAAAAATTCTATTTATATTCAAATTAAAGTTTGAATCTTACCTAGAACTACTTAATTGTTTGGAGTAAACTTTTTTTATTTTTCGACATAGTCTTCTTAGATGTATACACTTCGTCCAACGCTATTATATATTAGTTTGTTGATCTCTTCCAAATATTAGGATTAGTCTGCAAAATAGCCATTCGTTTGAATAAAACTTTCTTCACGCAAGCCGTTTCTATTATTTTATTATTATTTTATTATTTAGGAAATAAATAGTAGACCGAGTGATACAAGGAAGCCAAGCCTGGAGAATTGGAGAATAAACTTAATCCCGATACGCACCAGTAGTGCCATCTCCCTGGATAATAGTTCAAGTAGTGCCATTGGAAATAGTTCAAATTATTATTGCATAGTTTTGAAAAACTTCAAACAAATAATTTCGAATAAAATTAATTTTTTAGGATTTTCTGATAATAATCGAATTGTAAATTATTATGAGCTAAGGTCATAAAAGTGTCTATTCGTGCTGCCTCGGAATCACTGATTATAAATGCGGTATAAATTTTTTAAAATTCAAAAATTGTTGAAGTGAATTATGTAAACCTGTGTAAATACAGATAAAAATTGGAAAAAAAATATTTGTTTATTAATCTGCATACATACATACGTAAATTTACATCCTTTTTCGATACAAAATTGGGCAGATTTTTCTAAGTTAGCAAAGAGACATCTATGTACATTTTCGGAATGATGTTTAGGACAACGATTCTGGGATAGGATCTAGGAAAGGATATCTCCAATTGTTTCACAACGCTTTCCCTGCAATACTTTGACACTTTATTTTGGTCTCACATTCAAAACACGGTAAGAACAACGATTGTTTTTAGAAAGTTAATTAGGCTGCTCAATTCCATGGTGTATTTGATCGTCTGTCAGCGTGTGTGGTACAAAGCATATATTTAGCTGTCGTAGACCTAAATATTCCATTCAACTGCGAAATAAGGTAAATTTTAAGAGGAGCTACGAATTTCATTTCTACGATTTCAATAGCTATAAGATTAAACTGCGTACCCAAATATACGAGGTGCGTTCAAGAAGTCAACTGACTCTTTTATTTTTTTTTTTCAAAAAATATTTATTTATTCATCAATTTATATTTTGCCCCTCTAAAATAATCCACTAAGTAACACTTGGGCGAGCGATTTTTCCATTCCTAGAAATTAAGGACGAAATTTGTTCAAAAGATAAAGTAACTTTTGATTTTTCAAAAAAAAAAAAAAATTTTATTTGTAATGTTTTTGGCCAAGAAATTATAATCCTAATCCATTTATTTCGATAACAGAAAATTGCTGAGCAGCTCAAAAGACATATAGATATGCCATATAGTTGAAACCGACGCCATAGTCGGCGAGTGACTTCCATTTGATAGTGACTGGGTTCGAAACCTAGGGCATGAAACACCGAATGATAAAAGAAGTTTCCAAACCTCTGAGCGAATTTCTGAATTGAGTCCTGAAAAAGAGTCCTCATAAGAAAAGCGCCATAAACTTGAAGGTCCTACTATTTGTGGGAAAAAAATTTTGCGACGCTCACCACTAACTGGAGGAGGAGGAGGAGCTTAGCCAAACGCCCAACAAAGGGTGTTAGCGCCAGTTGAATTTTTTTCGATACTTTATTTTGTTTGGAAATATTCTATAATTTGTATATTTATGTTGTTGTTGTATCCGCTTACAAATGCCTGCTCAGAGCGAAGAAGCCATAAGCCACCATGCAGCCCAGGACAAATGGCTTCTCGGTATAGTGGTACCAAAAGGAGAGAGAGGCGTTAGAGGAATAGGTTTAGGTGGGCATGTAAAGAGGAGGTTAGTATTCCGCAGGGTACCTTCGCATGCCAGACATATATTGAGTATATCTATATCAATCCTGGATAAGTATAAGTAGAAGTTTAACCTGCTAGATCAACATAAAATATATTATCAAAATCTACAAAGTTCATAGTCCACCGTGTAAAACCCAAACTTGAGGTTTGATGGCAGATGAGCAGATTTACCGATGATCATCTATAAAATTGAATATTACTTGTATACTGGAGTCATGGGCATCTACAATTTTTTTATATTTTATTATTTTTATTCTGTCATTATTGGCCCCCTGAGTTAAGTTGTGTAGCAGGTACTAACTGTATCTACCTCATACGGCCTTCCTTGAGAAAGTATTCCTTTACTCTGAACTTGCAGGAAGTAGGCGGTGTGTCTAATTTTTCTAGGCCAGTGCACTTACTTGCAAGCTCATCAGCCTTTTCGTCGTTACCTGGTGTGTTAAAGTGCCTCAGAACTCAGACTAAAAAAAGGCGAACTGTTCTGCCGCTACATTAAAGAATCTACCGCAGTTCATTGTTTTTTTAATTTCACCGCCAACACAAAATGAAATTTCTATAATTGAGATCGTGATACTCCCAAGGCGTGAACTGAAAAATGGGAGATGCACTGCAAGAGGCGGAAAGATATGTAGATTCTTCAAGATGCAAAAAAAAAAAAATTATGAGATTTTAATTTATAGAATGTGAGTGATTGTGTGCGAAGTTGCATTCCTACCAAAGCGCGAATCAAACAAAGAGCTTTTATTAAGTTTTGTTAAAAACTTGGTAAAAAATTTACTGGAAACATTTAATGAACAAATGGTAAATTTTAATCGATTGAATAGATGAATTAAAAGCGGTGGTGAGTATTTAAATAACACTTTACAAAAATAAAAAATAATAAAATGGTTCCGCCATTGGATTCTGAGAGAACGACAAAGAAAATATGCATCGGCGATAAGAAATTTACGTTTGAATATTATTTTAGAAGGGTGGCCAAAATTGTCACACTTTTATGGTAAATCGGAATAGGAAACCACGGGATCCTTACATCTTATATAAATATATGATATGTTCAGCATTTCTCTATAAAAAACGAAGAAAATTTTTCTGGAACATTTTAACTCTAACTCCTCAATAAATGGGTATTTTTGAATCTTTTGCGGAAAAGGACAAAAACCACTCATAAAAATTGGATATAACTGATTAAAATATATCACAAAAACTTTTGTCATGAAATCCTACTATAAGTTTCTAAGTACACTCAAGTTCGAAAATTTACTAAAATGCCAGATATAAGTCAAAAAGGGCTAATTTCATTGGTGTGTATATCGAAAAATTTCTTCGGATCATATCGCAATACATTTGAAAACTACCATCATATATACATACTTTTTTGACTTATTTGTTTAAGTTAAATTATGAACTTTGATGATGATTAAGAAACTTTTAGTGAAATTCGAAACAGAAAAAAATTGCGAGGAGCCAAATCAGGTGAATTCGATGGCTGTTGGATGGTATTTGTTTCGTTCCTAGCCAATAGAAAAGTGATCATCGAAGATTCCATTAAAACTGTACCCGAAATAGGCTTTAAGTCCATGAAATTACAACTGTGGCCCAAAAAACTTTCAGTCTATAACCTTTGGACCAAAAAGTGTTCAGCTGTTAAGCGAAATATGATCAATTTTTTGAGTCAACTTCACAATTACTTAGCTGACCTTCACTCCATTTATTCACCGTATTTATGCTCTAAAAGGCATAAAGTAAATTGTAATTTAATTAAACACATCCATTTATTATATTACACAATTTATGTAATTGACTTATTTAAGTTATAAACATTCCGTATCGGAGCCAAATCGGGCTAGAACTACGGATTTTCCAAATATTTCGACCCCTGCATTACCTAGTGAATCATTTCATTTTTCATATTTCACTACCATCAGGTCCTGAACTAGGTTTGGAGTGTCAAGTCTTCAGATTATCGGAAAGTTGGTTAAAAATCGATTGCAAGATTCCACCCAAATAAAACTCTACGACAAAACAATAGCTCATCAAAATTTTAACTAATATAGTTTTGATTATTATTTTTATTATTTGTTGTTTTGTTTTCAATGTAGCAAACATTTTGTTTCTAAAACTGTAGCTCAATGGCTAACAAAAACCATGTTAAGTTTGAAACTTTACATAAAAATTCGAAAAAATCCACAAGCTTTCTATTTGAACTCTATGGTTTAGAATTAGAATTGGAATTTCTAAAAAGAATTTTGGTACGCAGTTTTAAAGTCAATCAAATTTTAATATAATAAAACGCAATTTTGAAGTTTTAAAAAAGTCATGTTTATTTTTTATATTTTTTTTTCTTTTTATAAAAAAGTTCGTTGTTGTTTATATGCAACGATCTGAAAACTCACTTTTTTAGGTATCGCCAAGTCTTGGAAAATACCCATGAAAAGAGAATCGACACATACCATCTCTTTATCGACTTGCCGCGACGTCTGCATTTGGTATCCCGCAAAACTAATGCCGCTATGCAAAATGCCATTGTTCAACACCAGCAGCGCAGTCAGAATTGGGAAGGACCTCTCCGAGCCGGTTGATACCAAACGTGTAGCTGTCGTGTGACTTTTTTAACCTGATGTTGGAGAGGTTCGTGCGAGCCGTAGAACTTAATCGTTCAGGCTAATTTGTTTATAAGATAAAGAAGTAAAGAGAATGGGTCTGGTGGTGAACGAGGACAAAACGAAGTACCTCCTGTCATCAAAACAAACAGTCGGCACACTCGTGTATCGGCTCTCACGTCACTGTTCACAGTTATGATTTCGAGGTCGTAAAAGACTTCGTATACTTAGGAACCTGCAGTAACACCGATAACAATGTCAGCCTTGAAAGCCAACGAAGAATCTCTCTTGCCAACAAGTGATACTTTGGACTATGTGGGCAATTGAGTAGTAAAGTCCTCTCTCGACGAATAAGACCAACACTTTATAGGCTCTCATTATGCCCGTCGTATCGTATGGGGTTGAAGATTGGACGATGGCAAAATCCTATGAAGCGTCCCTTGGAGTGTTTGACAGAAATATTTTGAGGAAGATTTTTGCACCTTTGAACATTGGCAACGGCGAGTATCACAGGCGATAGAACGATGAGCATAGACACAGCGCAGCGAATAAATAATCCAGCGAGCTCCTGGGTCATGTCGCTCCGGCTCTGAAAGCAATGGTAACAGAGGAAGAGGAAGGCCTCCTCTGAGTGGGAAAGATGAGGTAGAGAAGGACTTGGGTTTATTTGTTGTGCCCAACTGGAGTGGGTTAGGACGAGAAAGAACGACTGGCGCGCTTTGTTAAATTAGACCATAATCGCGTAAGTGGTTTCCGCGCCAATCAAGAATAAGAAGAAGAAAACTCGTTATTACGTTATGTCGATATCCTGAAAATAGACTCAGTTAGTAACAGAACAAAAAAAGTTGCAACCTTTTCTGCTACATAGGCTTAAGACCAGCGATCTTCAACACCCTCGTGTAACGAGGTTTATGCAAGGTAGCGCAAAATTTATCACGCTGTGGGAAGTTTTTATTATTTTTGCAAATAAAGTCAGACGTCAATCTTATTTGACACTATTGAACTAAACTGCTGGAATATAGAAACAAATACGCAATGGATCACTACATTCTGTAAGAGCGTGGAAAAGTTGGGTCGATTTTTTTGACTAATCGAACGATAAACGGTCAGTATTGTGGGCGCATATATCGACGTTGATTTCCTAATCGTGCCGAGTCAACCGGGCAAACATTTCGTCGCTTAGCTGGTCGACTCGAACAGACAGGAATCGCGCGAGATTTTGCAGAGCATGGCTGCCGTCGGACTAGTCGTTCGGCCGAGAACCCTGCGGCTGTGGATGTAAGGTTTCAATACACCAATTCAACAGTTGGATATTATTTTGAATGTTTTTAAGGGAAATTGAAAGAAGAAAGAAGAATAAGTAAATGTAGGACTGTAAGCATTCTCTACTAAATTTACAGAAAAGTGCATTTTTTCCATATGAATTCAATGGTAATTTTTAAAGCCTCTGTCGTAAATTTTTGTGGCCAAATTTTGGGGGGTAGGATCAAGAAAAAACAATTTTATTTGGTTTATCCTGATATCTGTCAAATATATTATATATATTATACTTTACATATATAAATAATTGACGCTTACACACTTTGTTGGGTGTTTGATCGAGCGTCTCCTCCTATTTGTAGTGCCTCTCTTGATGTTTTTCTATAAATAGAGGGACCTACAGTAGTATGCCGCTTCCGAACAACAGGTGTTTTTTTATGAAAAGCCTTTCCATGACAGAAATACAACTCGAGATTTGTCATTGCCTTCATAGGGGCGACCAACATTAAAAACCGAACTTTTATATTATTTGGTGTTTCATGACCGAGCTGTCAAGTCTAGGCCCTACCGATTGGAAGTCACGCATCAAACCATTCAACTACGGCAACCGCGTAATGTTTCAACTTAAATTTACCTGCAAGAAAAACTGAAAAATTCCCATAAAATCACGAATTTTGCAAACTTTAACAAAGCGCTAAAATTTCTACTGCATAAAGATATGTCTAACTTATGTTCCGCTGAGAGCTATAGAGATTAAGAAAATTTTACATAAATATGTAATTCACTTTTTCATATACGTATATTCAAAGAGTTCCACTTTCTGTGCAAAAATGTTTGAGCCAACAATCGCTGGTGCCACACCCCGCTGATGTTCTGACTTTCTGCCACTCAACTTTAGCAAATTCAGCATATTCCAGTGAAAGCAACAATGTAGCGAACAGCGAAAAGCTTAAATGCAACTGTCATTTCCCAGCGGGCAGCAGAACCGACAGTTTAACATAGTAAAACAACAAAAGCAAAATGACAGGAGATAGCCGAAATGACAGCAGGGGTTAGGTGGTGGGTAGAAAATTTTAATGAAAGTGGAAAAATGTGGTGGAAAAAATTCAATAATAAAATATTTTTACAGCTTACGGCGAGAGACATTATTGTGAATGGAAGCTGACTGAAAGGTGCACCGTGCATTGGGCATTGTGGCGTGGCTACACGAGACACAATGAGTGGAAATTTTTCAAGGCGATGGTAAAGGTGGCGCAAGTGAGGTGGAGGTTGCAGAGTTGGCAGTGATGGGAACCATTTTCAATGCAACGCTAGATTATGCGCGAATATATGCAAATAGATAAGGGTGTCAAGCGTCGAGGTGTTTGGAGGAGCGCAGAAGTGTGGCCGGTTGCATGTTTTGGGCAAAAAGTTCGCAGTGCAAAATGTGAATTTTTGATTTCGTAAAGTTGGTGAATCACCAAAACTAAAACGAAAACGCCAAGCACTCACTCGGGTACGCTTTGTGGAAGTGAAGGCGTGTGCGTGCGTGTGTGCGAACAAGCGAAAAAGAATTCTTCAGCAAAAATGCAATTTGCTCGCTATTTTCTGCTTATGAAATATCATTTATTTTATGAAAATATTAGAAAAATACATATGCTGCATAAAAATTATAAGTTCAACAGAAACAGCACTCGTAAAGCTTGCACACACCACTACATGCACCATGTGTGTTTATATCCCAGTAGAGTGTAGGATCATCGTGCGACTACTCCTTGAGTACTCCTTTGCGAGTATGCGACTACTACCTACGAGTATTACTGTGTATACAGGGTGCGTACGGTATTTGAAAACAATATTAGAGTTAAACTAATTACCTTCTGTGTTTAACAAAATTGAAAGAAACTTCACGAATTTTTTACACAATATTAACTGTTGGTATATCTATAAGAATTTATCAATAAAATATCCACTGGCTGCAATAACTTCCTCGATCGGGGTTCGAAAATGATTGCATGCCCGGATCAAATATCCATTACTCATATTGACAGTAACAGTATTGAAAGCAGCCTTGAGCGGGGAAATGGTGTTATGAGGATGTTTATTTTTTAGCGCTCAACTATGTATTAATCCAGTGGATTAAAGCTGCGATTAGTGGTGTAGTACCTTAGCCATAACCGTAACCATACAAATCAGCTGTTTTGATCAAACATATGGACATCACTGTAAAGGATTCTGGTGCCGCACCAGAACGCAGTAACCATAACTGTACCCGTATGTATCTATTGAAAATTCTACTTCAATATCAGCTGTTTATGGTTTCGGCAGGACTAATCAACAAATGCTGTAATGACGCGACTATGATTGATTGATAGCGTTATAGCTTCGATACCACTAATTGCAGTTTAAGGTCTGCGATGTAAGGTGACTTTAAGTTCGGTGGTGATGGAAATTTTCGGCCAGCTAATCTTGCATCGCCACTGCTTTGTGTGAAAGATGTGTGGGCTGTCACCGCGTGCATTATTAACACGTTCCCTGTCCGCTGAGCCACATATGGTTCAGTAAACGTGCGCCTGATATGCACTGATACGTTCCTGAGCCATATGTGCGTCAGGGGGTATCTGAACCAAATGTGTTTCATGAACGTGCAGAGCAAAAATGTCCCTCTACGCTCATGGACCATATGTGTTTCAGGTAGAAATACCCTACATCCGTTTTTTTTTTTTAATTATTATTATTACTAAAGCTATCCTATGACTACAAAAAAACAAATTATTCAAAAAACCCTGTTGAACTTGTCGGTCAATTTTGAATTTTTGTATTGGGACAGGGAACGTGTTAAACCACGGTTTCACTACTGCCTCTAGAACCTCGATATATGCGTCAGAACTCACTTTAAGTCCCTGAGTAAAGAAGTGTGGGCATGACATGCCCTTTGTTGCTCACCACACCTAAAACCAACACCTTAATAGTGGCTGGAAACTCCGGGTGCATAACAACAGGAACCTCTGTAGGTTTGGCATATAGCCGTCTGTAATTTGGGTAATTTGTACGGTTTCGGTCTTTGTCAAAGTGTTTTCGTTAGAAAAAAACCATAACATCTCAGACGCTTCAGGGTATTCAATTTAGTTTAGACGGTGTTTTGATCGGAAAACTCGCTGTTCACGTGTTTGCTCCGACATAAACTACCTTTTGCGTTTGACGTACGATATATAGCGGATATCTGCATGGACAACTGGACGAATAAATTCACTCAGAAATTAGTCCCTCTATCGGAGAATAAATAATATTTGCAAATGGCGTCGTATGTCAATCATATCTGACACTTGTGAACTAGACAGCTGCAATAAACAAGCAGGAGAGATTTCCATCACTCAAACACCCCTATTGCGAATGACGACTGGCAGTAGAATAGACTCTTGCCGATTGAGTCGATTCTATTCTATTTTTGTATTGTGTAACGTGATCGACAAAAACTTACTCTATTGTTAATGCCCATCTAAATTGTAAACAGCTGTGCTAATTTGATAATATTTTTACGGTATTTGATTGATTTTTATTATTTTGAAATAAATATTTTTTCAATAAAAACCAAATAAGTGGGTAGTATTGTGCTGTGCTTTAGTGATAAGTGTGAAGATGAAAATGGTAATTTTATGGAGTTGGCGAAGTTTGTTGTTGTTGAAGTTTAGAAGGAAGTTAAGAGATGAATCCGATCATGATGATCGGATGGAGATGAAGGAACAAACGTATGAGATCTTTAAGTGTTAATTAAGAAATTTAGTTAATAAATGTATTTGCACATTCTGAAACATTTTTGTTTCTTCATTTATTGTGCATATCTTCTTCTTAATTGGCGCATAACTGCTTACGCGATTTTGGCCAAGTTTAACAAAGCGCGCCAGTCGTTTCTTTCTCGTGCTAACCGGCGCCAATTGGACACACCAAGTGAAGCCAAGTCCTTCTCCACCTGATCTTTCCAACGCAGAGGAGGCCTTCCTCTTCCTCTGCTACCACCAGCTGGTACCGCATCGAATACTTTCAAAGCCGGAGAGTTTGTATCTATTCGGACAACATGACCCAGTCAACGTAGCCGCGGGATCTTTATTCGCTGCGCTATGTCTATGTCGTCGTAAAGCTCATACAGCTCAACGTGCAAAGGTCCAAAAATCTTACGCAGAATCTTTCTCTCGAACACTCCAAGCGTCGCTTCATCGGATGTTGCCATCGTCCAAGCTTCTGCGCCATACGTTAGGACGGGCATGATGAGAGTCTTGTAGAGTGTTAGTTTTGTTCGTCGAGAGAGGACTTTACTGCTCAGTTGCCTACTTAGTCCAAAGTAGCACTTGTTGGCAAGAGAGATTCTACGTTGGATTTCAAGGCTGACATTGTTATCGGTGTTAATGCTGGTTCCTAAATAAACGAAGTCTTTTACAACCTCGAAATTATAACTGTCTACAGTGAGGTGGGTGCCGATACGCGAGTGCGCCGACTGTTTGTTTGAAGACAGGAGGTACTTCGTTTTGTCCTCGTTCACCACCAAACCCATTCGCTTTGCCTTTTTATCCAGTTTGCAGAAGGCAGAACTAACAGCGCGGTTGTTAAGGCCGATGATATCGATATCATCGGCATACGCCAACAATTGTACGCTCTTATAAAATATTGTGCCAGAGCGATTAAGTTCTGCGGCTCGTACGATGCTCTCCAACATCAGGTTAAAGAAGTCACACGACAGCGAGTCACCCTGTCTGAAACCTCGTTTGGTATCAAACGGCTCGGAGAGGTCCTTTCCAATTCTGATGGCGCTGCTGGTGTTAAGCAACGTGATTTTGCATAGCCATATTAGTTTTGTGGGGATACCAAATTCAGACATCGCGGCATACAAGTAACTCATTTCCGTACTGTCGAATGCAGCTTTGAAATCGACGAAAAGATGGTGTGCGTCGATTCTCCTTTCATGGGTCTTTTCCAAGATTTGGCGTATTGTGAATATTTGGTCGATGGTAGATTTTCTAGGTCTGAAGCCACACTGATAAGGTCCAATCAGTTGGTTGACGGTGGGCTTTAGCCTTTTACGCAATACGCTCGCTAGAACCTTATAGGCGATATTTAGAAGACTAATCCCGCGGTAATTGGCACAGATAGCAGGATCACCCTTCTTATGGATTGGGCAGAGCACACTTAAATTCCAATCCGCAGGCATCCTTTCATCCGACCATATTTTGCATAGAAGCTCTTATCTATGGTATATCACACTGTCAAGTAGGGAAGAAGAAAGTTGCCTAGGACTATTATTAGATAGGAAGCTTTCGTGGAAGCAAACGATTGATGATAGAGCAGGCACAGCAATCTATACATACAAAACAATTGTGGAAGTAAAATGGGGCCTAACCCAAAAAGTAGTATACTGGCTGTATACAGCAGTGGTAAGGGCTATAATGACATGTAGTGTCTTAGTTTGGTGGCCAACACTTGAGAAAAGAACAGCAGTAAAACGCTTAGGAAGTATTCAAAGAGATGCTAGTCCTTGCATAAAGACTACGTCCACGGCAGCGTTGAATGTCATGCTGCACTTATTATCGACTGAGGCCTACAGTAAACAGCTATCTTAAACGAATCTTCTAACTTAGCCACTAACAGGAGGGGTCACGCAAGAATACTAGACGAATATGCCTTCCTACATCAAACGACAGATTTTTCTTACTCAGTAGAGCTACATGTAAACACATTCTTTACCACAAGTTTCCCAACGGGAGAAGATTGGGACAATGGAGTAATGGACAATAGAAGAGGAATCAGTATCTATAGTGATGATTCCAAGCTCAATGAACGAGTAGGCAGAGGCCTGCACTTTAAGGAAATGAGTGCCAACATTTCATTCCTGCTACCGGATCACTGCGGTGTATTTCAAGATGAAATTCTGACTATAAGGGAAGGCCTGTGAGCCCTAAAGAATAGTGTTCTCACCACAAGAGAGATAAATGTATATTCAGATAGTCAATCGGCCCTGAAAGCATTACAATCGCCTAATATTAACTCGAAGGCAGTAAAAGAATATATCGAAGTTTTGACAGTACTTTACAATAAACCTGCTCTCAGTGCCGGGTCACAGCGACATAGCAGGCAACGACAAAGCAGATGAACTTGCGAGATTTGGTACCACATTACCAATCTAACCAGACAAAGCGAATATGCTCCTATCCTTAGCCACTTGTAAGATGCTTATAGACAAACACACTGTCAGAGCTGCCAACGGGCTATGAACTCAGACCCAGACCTGTGCAAAAAGTAGAATGATGTGGCCAGAATGGAACATGGACCGTACAAGCCGAATGTTGAAACTAAACAGGAAGGATATGAGAAATCTTCTTGGAGTCCTAACAGGGCATTGTCTGGTTGGCAGGCATGCTAGTAGATTGTAGGGTGCTCATAACGACTATTGCAGAAGCTGTAACGACATTGAAGAAGAAGAGACTGTAGAACACTTTCCATGTGGGTTCATGGCTCTGGATAGAAGAAGGTTTAATTTTTTAGGAAACAGTTCCTTGAATAACTTGGCAGAAGTAGCCAATATAAAAATAACAAGCCTTGTTAGATGTATTAAGGCCACAGGTTGGTTCAATGGGGACAATGTAGAGTGAGGAGACGGGTCAGCCGTGGTGGTATCATAATAGCCCTACAGCAGGCCTTGGTACGTCAATTGACTACCACTATACCTACCTATCTACGGGAAAATGAAATTTGTTCCAGAGCGCGTAAACCAACAAATCTCGGCCATTACTCCGAAATCATGTCCAAAATTGCACTCTTGTATTTCACGCCTTGAGACACTTTATTTCTTATTCTACCGGGTTGTTCGAGCACTCCAATACACATACACACAAGTGAGTGTGGATGAAAATGGAATTTTTCCATATTCAAGTCAGCAAAAAATTTCGCGCAACACAAACACACTTCTGTACTTTTATTACTACACATATAAGTATGTACGAGCATGTATGTGTTTGTGCATTTCATTTGACGATTACACAACTGCAATTTTTATATGACTATATAGAAATATAAATACTATAATATTTGCATATGTATTCATATTAATGTTCATATGGCTGCACTTGGTGCAATCATCAGCCATAGCTCGCAGTCAGTCCTACGAATGTTGATTTTCCATTTGCAAGAGGCGAACAGCATCCAACTGGGAATTTGCACAGATGTGTCAAAGTTGTTTCTTGTCAAAATGAATTGCAATATTTATGACTGCAGACAGATATTGAAAAGTACTCGTATGCATGTAATAATGCACATTCGCGTACGTATACACTTTATGTAGCACATGCACATATGCATGTGTATGTATGTATTCACGAAAACAGATGTGCATGTGAAAAATATAAAATATTTATATTGAGAAAATGGGCCTTCACTTCATTTGCACAGTACGAAATGCTTGAAAGGCTAATATTAAATAGGGGTATGATTGGATGGTATAATTGAGGGCAAAACTGATACATGAAATTTTATATACTGATTTGTATGTACATACCATAGGTTCAACCTCAACAAATTGATGAAAACTAATTGCTTTGGTTTTATTGATGCAAGCAGCAAATAATACAAATAAAAGGAGTAGAAAGGGGGAATCGAACTTTAGGTAGCTTAAAATGCTGGTGGACAGGTGGACAGGTGGACACATCAAGTGAAGTCAAGTCTCTCTCTCCATCTGGTCTTTCCCATCGCGTCCACAACTACCGGGTGTTGTTAAAAAAATTAAAAAAAATGCTGTACAGGTTTTTTTAACAACTGCACGTTGATCAATTGCCAAACACCGTAGAAGAGCGCGCTCAAGATCAAAATTGAACGGTGATTTTTTTTTCTTCACAAAAAGAAGAAAGAAAATCTCCCAGCTTTCATTTGATCATAATTCCAAACGTTTCTAAATTTGAAAAATATTTTTTGTAAAACAAAAAAACGGGAAACTCCTTTAAAAAAAATAATTTTATCTTCTCTTAGACCAACAAAACTCAATCGTGAAATTTTTTTTTCGCGAAGAAAATAAAGAAAATTTCTCAGCTTTCATTTGATCATAATTTCAAATTTTCCTAAATATGAAAAAAAAGTTTTAGCAAAAAAAAAAAAATGTAAAAAAATCCCTAAAAAAATAATTTTATTTTCGATTAGACCAACAATTGTTTGCAATTTACCAAAAATTTCTAATTTTTAAAAATATAGTTTTTTTTACCAAAAATCATTTAATTTTTTTCTCTTACATATTTTATCTGAAAATACCAAAAAATCCTATAGAAAAAATTTTGTTCTTTTCTTAGACTGAAAATTGTTTTACTTTAAATTGAAAGGAAAATTTATAACATATGAAAAAATTTGGAAATACAATGTTTTTAACAAAAAAAAAACTTTAAAAATTTTTGGTTTAGATTAGTTTTGATCAGAAATTACTGAAAAATCCTATTAAATATCATTTGCTTTTCTTTTATACCGACAATTATTTAAAGCAAAATTTCTAGTTTTTCAAAATATATAAGTTTTTTTTTAAACAAAAAATACTTTAGACTGTAAATTATTTTAATTACAGTTAAAGGGATAATTTCTAAAATTTGAAAAATTAAAAAAAAAAATTTTCCAAAATTTTGAACAAATTGTTAAAAAAAATATTTTTCAAATTTTTACCGACAATTATTTCACTTTTAGGCAGTTGAAAGGAAAATTTCGAATACTCGAAAATATTAAAAAAAATTTTTTATTTGATTTTTTTCTCACATAATTTATCAGAAAATGTCAAAAAATCCTATAGAAAATTTTATTTTTCTTACTTAGACCGAAAATTAGTTTATTTACAATTCAAAGGAAAATGTATAACATTTGAAAAACTTGAAAAAACTCTTTTAATCAAAAACATCCTTAAAACTTTTCTGTTCCCATTAGTTTTTATCAGAAATTACCGAAAAATCCTGGAAAAAAACCTTTTATTTTCTCTTAGACCATCAATTAATTGACTTATGTGGAATTTAATGGAACATTTCTAATATTTGAAAATAAGTAAAAAACTCTTTTAATTAAAACAAAAAAACATTCGCAGAACAAAAAAATTTACAATAAAATAAAATAAAAAAAAAAAAATCGCACTATAGTATTTTTAGCACAAAACTTTTAAGTTTGTTTGTGGCATTTGTTTTTAACTGAAATAACAAAAAACCCTATAAAAAATTAATCTTTCCCCTCTAGACTGACGACAAATGAAAGAAAAAAGAATTGCACAAAAAACAAGAAAAACAGAATTTTGAACTAATATACATCTCGGCAATTACTAGCTAAATATTTGCTCCATCTTTACAAATTCATCAAAACCGAAGCGATAAAGTTTTCTGGCGCGAGTATACTTGACCTGCTTTGTCCATAGGTAAAACAAAGGAACTGTCCATTGTGGTAGGTTAGGTAGTACTTGCTGATCTGTAAAAAGATCGCACTTGGGATCATTGTATTGCCAGTGAATTAACCCCATTTTGGCTGCGCGATGTGGGGTAAGACAGTGTCCCGCTAGTACTCCAACTAATATTTTGCCGTCTCTCTTAGACAGTGATAAGTTTTTGGTTTTCATATTACAAGTCCTTAGCATAATCTTGGCAGTTTTGCATGAGGTTGAGTGTTCCCATATCGACTGCGTTTCCAGAGCTAGCTCCTCATTTAGTTCCGTTTACAGAGAGGACGGTGATGGGTAATTGTGGTAACACTGAACAGAAAATGGAGGGGAAACAGGAAATGACAGGGGAAATATGCTAACGCAGATGATCAGAACTTACCAAGAAGGATATGCTGTATGTATGGTAATAAGAAACTAGTGTCGTCGGAGAAGGTACTATTATCGGAAATTAATAGCTCATAAGGTGTAGTTTAAAAAAGGGAACCTCTTTGGTAAAGCGGGATAACTAAAGAGCATAAGTATGCTATATGTAGATAAGAATCTACCTCCTCATCTCCAAAGAGCGGCCGCTTAAAATTCTCGGAGTTATACTGAGTCTCACAGCAAGGATTCCTCTCACACATCGTCCAGTTTAGGCTCTTATTACTATCGTTAGTTGCAACTTTGTAGGCCGTAGTATGTCTCCTTTGCAGCTGTGACCAAAGGGACTCCACAATCTTGCATGTCAACGCTCTCACCCAGCGCGCACAAAATAGACTTGAGGCACAGCTATGCAAAAGTAGAACACAGGTAGCTAGAGGAACCACCACCCTCTTTTTGCATAAATAACCCACCTCAAGTGGCTCTAGGGGAATGAAATGTTTTACACTTTTTTTCCTTGACTCCGTCTCCGTGCATCTATGTGTAAAAGCTTGATAAGAAGTATTTGTATAACAAACAGGATGTCAAACATCCCCAACTAATTTCAAATGCATCGTAAGTGAGCTTAGGTCTTTAGTTTTCGCTTAACTATCAGAATATAATGTTATATCTTTAAGACGTTTAATGCTAGCTAGCAGTTTATAATCTGGTTCCTTGATAAAGACTGCTTCTAAGAGACAGAGACAGATAGAGGCAGAACCTAAACTTCAGTATAATGAGAGCTACTCGTATTCATCATTGCCTGCTGAAGAGCGAACGCTATTAGAAAACATTTTTTCTCCCTTGGTGTTTTATGCCTGCAATGGGTTTTGAACGCAGTCATGTATACATCTACTTGGATATGGCGGCCTCCGAAACCTGATAAAACCGCTAACTTAGCTATCTAAGATAACTGAAAGTAAGGCTATTAGTGAAAATGAAAAAATAAAAAATAAGTCATGAGTTTTTTACCAACACAATGCTCAGGCTCATTCCGCATGATCTATGAAGAGGTTTCTGTGTCTGTCCATATACTTTTAAATCGGGCAGATGTTAGGTCATTGGCCATATCTAACAGATTTCGCGCCGTTCGACTTTCATCTGTTTCCTAATTTGCTGCATCTGTAAAACGCAAAGTGTACGCGTCTTAAAGGAGCTGAAAGAATTAGAGTCCAAGTGCGGTTTTATATCTTAGAATATTTATATGAAGTACTGAAAAAGTAGAGGAACGGTGATTGTTGAAAGTGAGAATAAGTAAATTTGTATAAAATCAATTTAGGCTGTAAATCCACATAATATTTTTCGTCATGTAGTTTTCCAGCTGTAGCCAAATAATGATTTTAGATTGTGATAACGATGATGACATGTCAAGATTTAACTTGCGAGTTTTATTTGTTCTTTTTTTCAGTAAGTTGAAAATTTTCGTGTGATAATTTATTATTATTGAATCCAAAATTGGTGACGTAGAGGCAGACTTAAAAGCGATGAACGTTCGTAATTGAAGAAATGAGGCAAGAGAGAGACTGAATTGGAGGAGAATTATTGATGAAGCTATGGTCCACCACAGACTGTGACGGTTAGAGAGAGAGAGAGAATTTGTTATTATTATCAAGACAGGAGTGCATTGATCAACTTGCAATCAACTTACTTCGACTTTTGGCATTGAAGCACCACATTTAGCGATTATGAAACGCTGGTACAACGACTTCCAACGTGGCCGTCGATTCTTGCAATGTAAAGTTCATGAAAGCTACCCAAAAAAAGATTGTTGTACTAGGAGCAATTGATGATGTGCGTCAGTTGATGACACAAGATGTTCAAGTGGCATATCGCCAGATAGAGGCATTCATTGGCCTTAGTGAGATGAGTATACATTCTATATTGCATGAACATTTGGGGATCAAGAGGAATAAGTTCTCGTTGGAGACCGAATCGCTTAAGTATTGCCCAGGGAAATCACGAATTCTCGTGTCGATTTGTGTTGAAGATGCCCGATGGTTCAAAGCACATTTATGCCATCATAACAAGTGACAATTCTTGAATCAGTGCATATGCGCTGGAAACAAAACATCAATGGGCGATTGTTTCAAAATGATCTTAATTCGACAAAAGTTGTTCGCGTAAGAAGCACCTCAAAGCAAATAGTTACTCGTTTTTTCGGAAAATCTGGTCATGGCGCAACTGTTCCGCTACAGAAACTAGAAACAGTGAGTTCTGAGTGGCACACAACCATTTGTTTGCCAGAAGTTTTCAAACAATTAAGGAAGACTAACCGCCGAAGACGAATCATCCTTCACCAGGGCAATGCGAGCTCGCACGTATTGGCTGACGCAAGAGAGGTTTTCAGCACTCAAAAAATAGAATTAATGGCTCATCCGCCTTACAGCCTGTGCTAAATTTGATTTCTTTTTGTTACCGAGCATCAAAAATAAATCGTTTTGGAGGTATCCACTTCTGAGTGGCAAAAGAGCTTTGAAAATTAGTTCAATCGAATGCGGAAGTATGTTGACTTCTCAGGAGAATATTTTGAGAAACAACAAAGAAACAATTTTGCTGTGTTTTCATTATTTGGCGCAAATTATAAAAGGCAACCCTCGCATCTGGCTGCCCAGATGTCGAATGAAATTGAAGAAGGATATAATTATTTTGTGTCATTTTCAAGTTCTACGTCTCTCAATCAAAAAAACGTTTAGCAATTGAGTTTAAGTATGTAAATATTGGAAACCAAGTGTTAGCATATGCTGACTTTTTTCTGTAAGTTTCGCTAAAATAACAGTTAGATGCATCTTTGCTGTTCGAGTGCATGCAATCCGAAACCTCTGTGAAAACGGTGAAGTTTTACTTCAAAGCTTCTTCTACTCTTCTGCTCGAAATTTGTAATTAAACTTTTAATTAAAAAAAACGTCCCCTTACTGCTGCCTAAGGATGCGTTGCCTCTTTGAGCGCATTAAATTGGATCTATCTGCATTGTAGCCATACTAGATACTAGCGCATCTCAGTTGCTGTGCTTGTGTGTGCATAAATATGTTTATACACACACGTTAACATACATACATATATTAATATGTTGTTAGTGCGTTTCTATCTGCGTTGAAAAGTTGTACTATTGATTTTTTCATTATCTTCGAGTGCCACGCGCAACGATGCCAGAGCTTCGAACATAATCTCCCCCTCTAGGTGGCCGTTAGTTAGGAAGTCGCATCGCGCCGCAGCTACACTTTGCCAGCGAAGGAAATATGCTTATGGTACTCGTATGTAGCCAGCCAGTTAGTCAGGCGAGCTGGCAGACAGACTGTATGCCAATGTGGCAGAATGGCAGGCAGTAAATCTAGAATATAAATCTGTGTGCAATAAAAAATGTAACCCGAGATATTGAATTGAATGTGTGCGGCGACAGATAAAAAGGGCACATGGCCTGCAACCATACACCCTCCTAGCAGCGCTCACTTCTAGGCCGATCACCCTTCATGTTGGCATGCAATTCGCCACTGAAAGCAGGGAGGAAAAATCGCAGTGCGTGCAGAGGAAATAGGCATAGATTTATGCAACACCCTCAATTGTTGTGCAGCAACTCTCTGTGAAGCGGTGTGATGTGGTGCATTGTTGTTGTTACGACTAGTACTGGCACTGCTGCTGGTACAGCTGTTGTCTTCGCTACGGAAAAGGACAATTGTGAAAAGTGTTTTTCGCTACAGATGGCCATATATTCTGGGTAAGGATATGGCAAGAATAGCAAAAGCACCGGTTGGAGAAGGCTGTGGAGGCTGCTGCTTCTGCCATTGCAGAATTTGTCCATTAAACGAATTAAAAGCTGAAAAATATGCAAACAAACACTGGAGGATTTATTTTAAAAAGGATGTGCGCCCACATCAGAGCAGAGAGAGTGGGAGCTGAAAGCGAATTTGTTAAATGAGGCGAATAAAAAAAATTGTCTAAAAGTATTTTGATCGTAAGATGTTATGATATATAGAGTAAGAAATATTATAGAATGGAATGCAAATAAATTTTATTAGATTAATATTGATGGTAAAGCTCGCTTAAAAGCAGAGACATATTTTTATAACCGATTGCGTTAGAGCAAAAGAGTATCAGGATAACTTGTTTCATATAATGAATGATTGTGAACAGTCTAACGGAACGGAAATAAGTATAGATATACATACCTATGTATGTATGTGTTCCAAAACATCCACTAATCGCAGTTGTATATACGATAGTTCTGAAAAATGTCCAAGAAATGGTAATATAAAAAAAATACTTCTCCTATTTGAGTTGATAGTAAGAAGCTTTTAGTCATTAGGTACGATTACAATAGTCAAATACCTTAGGATATGCCCTATTAGTACCTACTGCGTTGCTGCCTCTTAACACTAACCGTACCGCGCACGGGCAAATGACTGGTTACAAAATTTAATTTAAAAATATAAACTGACAATTTGTTCCTTGGTTAATTTAACTTTATATAAATTCATATATTATCAAATTTAGCAATTTGCTTTCTTTTGTCTTTGCCTTTTTTTTTCACTGATAAACGTGCGTCTCTTGACTTGTTTACCACACCTGGTCATTTAACCGGCGAATAAATGAACAGCAACAGAATGTTCTCGAATGTTCTCATTTTTTTATCCCTATATCTGCCCAAAGAACGTGTGAGAAAATTAGTAAAACAAAAATACAATATATAAGTGAAATGCGTAGACAGGGAAAATGCCGATTCTGAAAATATACAAATTGGACGTGTTTGTCGTACTTGTCTGATACCAGCGATAAAGAAGAAAACATTTTGAATGTTCGCAGAGGACAAAAGCGTCGAAGGATTTTATCAGATTCGGAAAGTGAGAGTAGTAAAAATGCCCAGATTACTGCAATAGTTCTGGATGGAACTGTTTGGCAACAAACAAAATCAGACCCTATAATCGGAAGGCCTCTATATAATTTCAAATAAATATCAGGTGCAACTGGCAACGCTAAAAAAATATTATGATCGATAAAGCAAAGACGGCATTATTCCTGATTATTGATAAGTGGATTCTTGATCACCTAAAAACATGTACAGAAGCTGAAGCGTTGCGAAAGCTAGGAACTACTTGGGACTTACCTATACCAAAATTATATGCTTTCTTTGCAATTTTATACGCACGGGGCGCTTATTAAGCCAGAAATTTACCTTTATCATATCTATGGAATTCAAAGTGGGGAACTGTTTTTTTTTTTCTAAAACTATGAGCAGAAGCATATTCACGGAAATTTTAAAATTTCTCCGATTTGATAATGAGACACAGAGAAGCCAACCTCTAAAAACCGACAAAGCCAAGTGTAAATTCACTAAGTATATGCCAAATAACCTGATAAATTTGTCACTAAATTTTGGTTGGCAACAGATGTCTATAGTAGATATATTATAAACGGTTTTCCATATCTTGGGAAAGCGGAAACTAGCAGGCCGTCAATATCACTCCGTGAATTTCTTGCCCTCCAACTTGTCGAAGCATTCACCCAATTTTGGAGAAATGTTACAACTGACCACTCGTTGTAGCTGATGAAATGACAAGGAATACAGCGTCAAGTCTAAATATTCTAGGTGGCCTGTACAAGTTTTCTTCAATATTCTTGATTTGGCTGGCATCAATTCATGGATCCTTTATAAGGAAGTAACAGGACAAAAGATATCAAGGCACAAATTTATACTACCATTAGCAGAAGAGTTTGCTGAGGACTATAACCAATTTCTCCAAGAAACACAGGATAATCTACAAGCGACATCGAGGAAATAATCTAAAAATTCAAATTCTCGAAAATCATGTCAGATAAAATTATGCGGAGAAAATAAAGCGACGAAAACTTTTATAAAATGTAACAAATATGTTAGCGGGAAGTGTATGGCGGAGAATCCTATTATCTGTAAAAAATGTCAATAAAAGAAAAGTATTCTTTATTTATCCCTAAATAATATAAAGACTGCACTTATAATCTCTTGTTTCCTTTGTATTATAAACCTTTAGCTCTTGAATTGTTGCTCGCTTATGACGCACACCTTCTCTTTCAAATAACCCCAAAGAAAGAAGTCCAACGGTGTCAAATCATATGATTTTGGCGGCCAATTGACATCGCCGCGACATGAGATTATTCGGCCATCAAATTTTTCGCGCAAAAGAGCTATTGGAGCATTCCATGGAAAATGGTAAATTTCGACCCCCGAACAAATTGCATTTCCGGATGATTATATTAGTGTTAATGTATTTGAAATATATCAATCTTCATTATAAAGATCGACCTTTTACTTGACCTCAGTTTGAAGTATCTTTCTTTACAACAAAAACAACTCATAAAAATTTTATTTTCTTCTATCGAAATTTGGTCAAGTTTAAGCGCTTAGTTCTCATCATGTGTGATATATAGCGTGAAACTGATAATTGGTGTTAAAAGAACAAACCTTTACGTTTTGAAACGTAATATTAAAAAAAAAGTTTATTTATGAACAACGCAGATATGCTCTTTTAAAAAAATTGTTCGATGATGTCCCGTACGAACGCACTTAACACTGTACAGTTATTTTTGTGCTCATCCGAGTAACTTATTTGTTTCGATTACTTTACATTTAAAGCAAACTACTGGTGCTCTTTTTACTTGTAAAGCATTGATTTCAGTTTGCATCGCAAATAAGTTCAATATTCAGTCATTAAATTTTGTCCCGTATGAACACGGCATATAAGTTTTTCTTTTAACTAAAAAATGGAGAAAATTAGTGAAAATAATAACAACCATAGCGTGTCACGTTATAAAAAATGGAGAGACGAGAAACGAATAAAAGGTCCGGATTTCAAAAACAACTAAAAAGAAAGAGTGAAACAGTGGAGGAAAAGAAAAACTGAAGCCATAACCCAGGAAGAAATACAGAAGAGGAGGAAGTACGAAAAAGAAAAAAAGAGAGTCCAAAGAGCCAAAAAGTTGATCCAAACCCAAGACAGGAAGGCTGGTTCAAATATTGTTGGTGATTGCGAATCTGAATGTTTTCCATACAAATGTAAGCAAACGTATGCTAAGGCTGTAAAGAAATGTATGCGAAGTCTACCCAGTTCACCCACTAAAAAAAGGCTGTTGTAGCGGGTGTGGCAAAAAAACTTGGACTTAGTATTGATAACGTTAGGAATAAATCTAAAAATGAACCAATTAACGATGACGAAACCACCAAAATGGTGAAAGATTTTTACTTTCGTCCAGACATTGTTTATACATGCCCGGGCATGAACGACACAATGGTCTGTTGGACTAACGGTGAAAAACTTACATTACAAAAGCACTACCTCACCTTATTTTTAAAAGAAGCTTTTTATATATTTAAGGAAGAGTTTCCGAACATAAAAATAGAGTTTTATAGATTTTGTGCACTACGACCGAAAAATGTTTTGTTATTAAAAGACACGCCATCAGAATAGTGCAAATGTATGATTCACGAGAATTTTATTCTAAAATTGAATTGTTTGAAAATAAGGTATAGCTCCTACTGGAGCAACATTCTCTGTGATACGGCCCTTGATTCAAGCTGTTGGAGAAATGTGTGCGATACATGTAAAAATGGAAGTAAAACAGTAATACCTTATGACCCAGGAAAAAATATAATTTATAAGCAATGGAAAAAAGGAGACGATCAACGAGTAAAACTGAAGACAGAAGAAATCAGTTGTGGAGAGTTACACGAAAACCTTATATCCGACTTATCATATGTCATGTATCACATAAATATAAAAAGAGTACAATCACAAGCATTCCAAAGCGATAAAAATAATGAACATGCAAGCATACTTCAAATTGATTTTGCTATGTCTTATTATTGCGCATATCAAAACGAGGTGCAGTCAGCTTTATGGAGCAGGGAAAGTGTTACTCTTTTTACCGCTGCTTCATTTTTCATGGCACAATGTAAAACTTTTGTGATATGCTCTGATACAAAGCAAAAAGATAAAGACAGTATATTCCCCTTCGTGACATATTTGTATGATAAAATTTTTGCAGCAGATTATGGCGAAAGAATTAAAGAAGTTATATGGAGTGATGGTCCTTCTTCTGAATTCAAAAATCGTTATATGGTCTCGTTATTGGTATATCTCTCTGAAAGATATAGCAAACAATTTGAATGGAAGTATTTTGCCACGCGAATGATTTCGCAAAAGTTGCTGCCACATTAGTTCCTTCAACATCCATTTTTTATATTTCTGCATCCGAAATAGCTGACAAAATTCGGGATGTTCGTCCCTGGGAATCGTCCAAACCTATACGCGGAATATCCAAAGTTCACGAAATATTAGCGAATGGGCGCTAAGTTACATGTAAAAGCCATGCTCAAGATAATAACAGCGTCAAATTTTCCTTTTAGAGAACGTTAAAATCAAAATTTAAGAGCTGAATTTCGTACGCGTCCCGTACGAACATTTTCATTTTTACACTATAAGTCATTTAACCTAAATATGTTTTAAATGTTTTTGTTGTGTTAATAAACTCTAATACAATCACAATCAAATGTCATTTTCGTTTTCTTGTTAATATTATTAGTTTCGCTGAAATTTCACTTAATTCACTATAACTCAGAGTAGTGGTAGACTGGAGCTGTCCCGTACGAACATATAATTTTTTTTTGGATTTTGCAAAGATATGCGAATATTTTAAAGCACGTTTATAGGTTTCGTTTAGAAAACTACCACACAGTATTA
Source organism: Anastrepha obliqua (assembly GCF_027943255.1). Lineage (NCBI taxonomy): Eukaryota > Metazoa > Arthropoda > Insecta > Diptera > Tephritidae > Anastrepha > Anastrepha obliqua. The sequence continues at coordinate 101,689,813 of NC_072896.1, read as the reverse complement.
GTGCACTAAATAACTCGTTTTAAAAAGTTATCGTTTGTATATAATTAAGGTTGTGAACTGTAAAAATTCGTACGATCTGTCCCGTACGAACCATGGAGTGCTCCTGTTGTTTCGTTAGCTGTGTGACAAGCGGCACCGGCCTGTTGAAACTACATATCGTCCACATCCATATCTTCCAAGTCGGGCCATAAAAAGTTCATTTTCATCTCACGATAGCGAACACTATTCACAGTAACTGCCTGACCGGCCTCATTTTGGAAAAAATACGGCCCAATGATGCTACCGGCCTATAAACCACACCAAACAGTCACTCTTTGTGGGTGCATTGGTTATTCGGCATTCACACTTGGATTATCACTCGCCCAAATACGGCAATTCTGCTTACTTACTGAAGTGAAAATGTGCTGCACGATATGCATTTTGATTTGAACGCCCGTTTTCATAATAAGCCTGAATAACTTTAACTCGTAGCTGGATTGTGCATTTTTCCATGGTTGAAATTGATATGGTCTGAAATTGAAAATTGTCAAATGAAATGCAGAAAAAAGCTTGACGTTTAGGTGTGGTTTATATTCAACATCGGCCCTTAAAATTTAACCACCCTTTACAAAATAATGATAATGTATGATTTATTATTTCATGTTATTTGAAAATATTAATTATGTATTAGAAAAAAATAAAAATTTGTTTTGAGAAAACAATTATTTCTTAACCGGTCAAATGACCGGTTGCGATAAGAATAGGTATACGGGATACACCGGTACGATTAGTGTTAATTGTGCTGCTGTTCACTCGCAATTATTTAAAAATCTTAAGATGTTGGTTTGTTATCAGTAGCGAGGCTCGTTCGGGACATTCGATCATTTTTCTGCAGAGTTGATACATGTGAATGAGTAAATTCGCAAAAGTACGGCAATTAATGTGCTCATATTTTGCATAATGATCCTGACCACGCCCACTTTCAAATTTAGTATATTATATGTATCAAATAAACCTTTATATAAATCTCTAACAATTTTGTCACATGTAGTTCAATTCACCTTGAAGTTTGGAAATTATTGTAATTGGACGAAAACCACGTGCATACAACTAAAATTTTTATTTTCGTACGCCCGACGAATAAATTAAAATTTAAGGGATAGGATTTTCCAATAACGGGTACTATTTTGAATAGCCCGCTATTTCGGTAGATGTCACTTTTGAAGCTGTCATTGTTTGATATTTGACAAGTAGGAACTACGCCATTAATAAAAATGGAGCGATACACGCTTAAACAACGCATTGAAATTACTAAAATTCATGTTTGAGTCATCGTGAAGCACCTTGTCGGACCGCAATGCAGAAATTGGTGAAAAAATCCGAGCTGTTGGGACTAGTTAGTGATGTGCATCGTGCACGTCGCTCAACAACAGCCGAAAAAATTTCTGTTGTAGCCAAAAGTGTTGAAGAAACCCCAGGTTTGTCCATTCCTCGTTGTTCTTTCGAATTAGGCATTCCAAAAACGTGATTACACCGTATTTTACATATAGATTTGGGTCTTAAGGCTTAAAAAGTCCAGTTAACACAAGAACTCAAGACAGCCGATCATCAACAACATCGTGTCTTTGCTGATTGGGTAGTTGAAATGCATGAAAATGATCCGGAATTCTATCGAAAAATCATCTTGAGTGATGAGGCCCATTTCCATCTCGGTGGCTTCGTCAACAAGAAAAATTGTCGAATCTGGGGCTCAGAAAATCTAAGAGTTATTGTTGAAAAGCCTCTCTATCCTCAACGTGCGTCTTTTTGGTGCGGTTTATGGTCCGGCAGACCTGGTCATTGGACCTTACTTTTTCGAAAATGAAGCTGGAACAACAGTTACGGTGAATGGATTGGGCTATCAAGAGATGATTTTGGCCAGAATCGGATGGTATTCATCTGGACAATGTTTACTTTCAACAAGTCGGCGCTACGTGCCACAAAAACAACAACACCATTGATCTTTTACGTGAATAGCACCTCTTATTGGAAAACCCTCTAATTTTAGTATTATAACATACTACTTCGTAGGAAGTATTTAGTAAATTAGATTTGCTCAAATTTGTACAAGGATACGTACACAGAAAGTGCAAGTGAAAACAAATAAATTCAAACATCTGCTAAGGGCTTCGTCTATATATCGGGTCTTTTTTAGGAGCTTGAGAACTTAAGATGATAATACAAAACAGAAATATTGTGGGAATGATTTTTTTTTTACAGTCTGGTAGATGATTTCACGGCAGTTATTTTTTGAATATTATATCCGGCATATGTACAGCTAAAAACACCCGATAGCGAAAAATTTTACAACCAATCCTTCGTAAAAAAAAACTCTTAGAAATTACAGGCTGGAGCTGCCAAAGTAATACGATTCTTGAAAAGTTTTAGAAACCATTACGTTGATCATATAAAATTCGGCTATGGTCGATCGAAGACACTTCTTTACGTATAGAGGTAGCTCTCAACAACAAAAATCATATAAATCAACGTTTCGAACCCTTTAAATATTGCAGGAATACAGTTTTATAACCCATTGAATTAGAATGTGTGTTATATTGGGTTGGCAACTAAGTAATTGCGGATTTCACTCATAGATGGCTTCAGTTGAATTTTTAGGTTTGCAGACGTAGTACAAATGAATAACACATTTTGTTATTTGGTAATTGGCAATTCAGCTGTCAATCAGCAAAAAAGTTTTTTGATCGGTTGCGTAGTTTTCGTTTGGCGTTCGTTGAAAAATGGAAAATCAAAAGGAACATTTTCGTCATATTTTGCTTTTTATTTCCGCAAAGGGAAAACCGCATAGCAAGCTCATAAAAAGTTATGTACTGTTTATGGTGACGAAGCCTTAAAAGAACGGCAGTGTCAAAATTGGTTTGCCAAATTTCGTTCTAGTGATTTTTCACTCAAAGATGAGAAACGCTCTGGTCGTCCAGTTGAAGTTGATGACGCCCTAATCAAAGCAATAATCGATTCGGATCGACACAGTACAACACGTGAGATTACAGATGTATCACATAATAGGTGGCGCTAAAGTAATCCTCCTATCAGAAAATGCTATAAATTTTGCGATTGGCCCCTAATGTCAGTTCTGTTTTGACATTTGTGTAGTAAACACATGCGAAATACACGTTAATAAACAATGTTACCGTACACTGCTCCAGAACGGGGAATATTGCTGACTATTTATTTGACCAATAATCGGTCGGTGACTTTGGCACAACGGGAATTTCGTCGTAGATTTCCTCGCCGTCCCACGCCTACTGGTGAAACACTGCGACATTAAGCCGCTCGCCTCGAAGAGACATGCCACGCAAATGGGTATCAGTCGACGGTCTTTACAGCGAATTTTGGTACAAGATTAGAAGATGTTTCCGTACAAAGTCCAGACGGTGCATCAGCTGTTAACTGCTGACCGCCAATCGCGTCTAACATACGCTCAAGCTATCCTTAATCACCACCAAGAGAGAGATGATTTTTCAACTAAAATAATCATGAGTGATGAGGCCCATTTCCATCTTAGCGGGTACGTGAATAAGCAAAATTTACGCTTCTGGGGCACTGAAAATCCGCATGTAACCCACGAGGAGCCATTACATCCGCTCAAAGTCACTGTATGGTGTGCTGTTTTCGCTGGAGGAGTCATCGGACCTTTTTTCTTCGAAGACGTCGCGGGCCAAAGGGTTACTGTGAATGGTGAGCGCTACAGAGCAATGATCAACGAGTTCTTTTTGCCGCAACTTGATGAATTGGGATTGGAAAACATGTGGTTCCAACAGGACGCTGCAACGGCATACACTGCACGTGCCACAACCGATATGCAGAAGGATGCATATCCCGGGCGCCTAATCTCCCGTTTTGGCGATTCGCACTGGCCAGCAAGATCGCCTGATTTGACCGCTCCAGACATCTTTTTGTGGGGCTTTTTGAAGTCGCGGGCTTATGTCAACAAGCCTCAGACTCTTGCAGCTCTTAAAGACAATATCCGTCAAGAATGTGCGGACCTATCGCCGGAAGTTTTGGCCAAATTGATGGAAAATGCCAAAAAAAGGGCTCAAATGGCAATCAACTGTGGCGGCGGCCATTTACATGACATCTTATTCTCGACTTGATGTAAAAAAGAAATTAAAAGACCAAATAAAAATAATCCACAAGAAGAATCAAAGTTTTTCATTTTTTTTTAATTACGGCCAAAAAACATCGCAAAGTCACTTTTGCGACACCTTGTACATGCATTGAAAATCACTTAAAACAACTTGGCTATGTTCAAAAACTCGATACATGGGTTCGAATTTAACGAATTTAACACAAAAGAAGAAAAGATCATGGGTAAGTTTGAAGTACAGTAGATTCTGTTTTTATGCGGTATATACGTTCCGTAAGAAACAGCATAAAAAAACAGCATAAAACAAGCTACTAGTTCTATAGTAAAACTATAGATACGTTTCAAAAGTGCTAAGAACCTCATAAATCTGAAATAAGTAAATAAAATCGCATAAACAAAAAAATGTATTTTTGAAATTTATATCTTTATACGTCAGAGTCGAAAAATAAATTTACATCGTCAGAAATAGAATCAGACAATATCCGCATGTTGCGCATTCGTTTAGGATTTGGCGTAAAATCACATTTTTGATGTAATCTGTGATGAGTTTTTGCTTAGCTGGTTTAGAATCTTGTTTATATGTATAATTCCCGATAGGTCGACATGCATTTTTTAATTTTTTAAAAAACCGCACTATTTCAAAACCGCATAAAAACAGAATCTACTGTAATTCAAAAATCGGGTTAGTTTTTGATAATTATTTTTGCTAATAGTGTTGGAGTTTTTTTTTCATATAATATAAAAAAGTGTCGAGTATTCGTCATATGGAAAAAATGTACACAGCTGCCCGCGAAAAAAATGTCAAATTTTTTTTATTTTTTTTTTTTTAATTTGATAAAAATTTTAAAGTTGGATTTTTATGGTTTTTGGATGAAATGAACTATCTTTCTATTAAAGAAATTTTAAAATTATTATTATGAGAGGATTTAGCACTGCGACCTGAAAGATCTGTTGTGCACCCTTCATGGAGCATTTCTCTGAGCCCAACTTCTTCAATAAAATTTAGAATTTGTCCAATTTACCCAGTTGCTTAAGGAGCAGATACATATATCAGTAAATAAAATACAAACGAAATGTCCAAACTTGTCAATAAGTTTCTGCGCGTTTGGGATTTAATGTAGTAGAGACCGACTGAACTGTGGCATCGACCATGAACAGCCACAAAAGTTCTGTTCGGTTTCGGTTCAGCTTCGACTAAAAAAAGCATAACTTTGGCCGAACATTTCCTAATTTTTTATTCTTTCAGAACAAATTCAAAATAGCTCTTGAGATTTACATGAGAGCGATACGATTTACAGTAATAATATCGGAAAAAATATTTTTCTTGGGCACTCAAAATCCACATTTTCAGTCGTTTGCAGTTAGTGAGTAAATTATTCAGTGTTGCAGGAAAGCTCTATGCTTATAGAAAAACATCTTCTTCCTACCATCACATTTCTTGATGAACCATTGCTTCGGCCGAAATTGGCAGAAGTGCGGTTCAGTTGCCTTGAAATTCGATACTCGGTCGTCCTGTACTGAATAACTTTCTGAGAAATAAATATGGAAATCAAGTGGCGCCGTAATGCGGTACAAGACATTTTGTACTCAATCCTTTGAGGATATTTTAATAACCAAATTATTAGAGAAAATAATCTAGTCCGTAAAGGTATAAGGAAATTCTGATGAACCAAATGGACCACAGGCATCTAAATGCATTCGAAGGAAGGGATTCGCGCGTAAAGAAGTTTCTTGTCTGCCCACAATTTGGACATACCCCTAATGCCTTGCAGCCTGTGGTTTAGAAATAAGGACACAAAACCTATTTGCAGGACTTGTATAGCTGGGGACTAAAATATACAAAAAATATTTTACCATTTCAATCAGTTTGCGAAGTGACTAGAATTATCGCTGGTCACTGCCCAGTGTGCGCGCATGTCAGTAGAACGAGTTTTGTGCTTAATGAATTTCACTGTAGTTGCGCAGACGAGGAAGAAATCGAAAGCGTTTAACACTACTTCTGCTATTGCACTGCTCTGGTGATAGCTAAAACACTCATCTCTTACAACTAATTCCTTAATATTTATTGAACTTGTAAGCTTTCTTCTGCATAAGAAGGGAGGCAGCAACAACCTACATAAGTATTAATACACGAGCTTCAAAGGTGCTGTTTAAAGCCCTTAATGAATCTCTATATTTATGAGAGTAGTTGCAAGAGGAAGCAGTTGGTAAACTAATACTGCGAATGGGCAAATTAGAGTTCTCGCTAGTCTTTCCGATTTCTCAGTATAGCAACCCTACGCAGTTTTTACTTTGAATAGGAAATCGTTCCATACATGTTCGGGTAACTTTAAAAATAGCATCGAATCATAATTAAGTTTCTCATTGCCATAGAATTTGATTTACTTTTGAGACCAAACGAGACAAAGAGTGGAACAAATACAAATATCAGGGCAAAAACATGAATAAAGAAAAAAAGGCAATGTGCGATTGAAATGAGAAAATGGAAAATTGGAAAATATTGTATGTATGTATTAACGTTCATAGGTACTTGCGTTCGTTTGCATGTATGCTCAGTTATACTTAAACGAGTGTACGCCGAGAACGAGTATTTGTGGGTGGCATGCGAAAGCGTAAAATTGGCAACAGCGCATTTCGCGGCAATGCGGCCGGCAGCCATGTTGTTTTCGTTCGCTTACTCATATCACTCATAATGGATATCGTGGCGATAGCGACGGCACAGGCCAACATTGAGCTGCGGCCGACTGGCTGTCGCGCACACCGTTGTTGCTATTCTCGTGGACGATATGTCGACGTTGCTTATTTGACGTTGTTAATATTTCACCCAACCTGCAAAGAGCTTGAGTGAGTGTGTATATGTGTGTGAGTGTGTGTTAGATATATTTACACACATACAAGACCATCTCCTGCTTGAGCTTCAGCTTCAGCATCCGCATCAGTGCCATTGTGAACTTATTAGATTTGCCATTTGCAATCGCGTGAATGCCTACGCTGCGGTGGTCAAACCAAAAGGCCGACATATGAAGACACTGGCTGCTACGCGAGAATATTGCACATCAATATTCCAATCAAATACCCAGCAGGCTCATTGAGTATTGTGTCGGTTCGTATCGTAAGTCTATGTGAATGGGTCGCAACTGGACATGCTAGAAAACTAGCGATGCTGGGTCACGCTCTTTGTGGGGCTACACGCAACATATTACTTGTACACATACATACATACATATGCAGGTATACACGTATAAACAGAACCATATCTAGCTGAGGCGCAACAGTAGATACCCGGCGACGATGAGCTCAGAGTCCATAAAACACACTGGCGTACATGTATCGGCTTCAGAGGCAGTTAGCTGCCCGCACTCGACGAGGCTTGAGCATCTTCATTTCTCAAATAGCGCAGCGCAAACAAAAAAAGACGTAGCCGGGATGAGGTGGTGTAGGGGGGTGGGTGGGGCAACACTAAAGTAATACAGCTGCCAGTTAACAAATACACACACACACTTTGAAGTGAAACATTGGGAGCAATCAAATGTTACTCAGCACTGAGCCCTTGACGCTCACAAGACGACATACACGCCTGGATGTATGCAAAGAAAAACTGAAAATACTGATGTGTGAGTGCATGCAGGTATGGGGGTATGGGGGAGCGCCTGCGTTTGTAACCGGGAGTTGCCAGCATCACTGTGAAAGTTCCACATCGGGCCAGTTTGCACTCACTCATCTACTCCCTCATTCGCATCAAATCGAACAAACACAACTACATGAACGCCGATGAAAGTTATTACACCCGTACATACATATGAATACTTAGTTAGTATATCATCAGAAATTTACACGCACACCAATGCACGCATGAATTTTGCACACATTTACAATAATTGCAAATGTGTTGAAAATCGTTTGCAAATCTGTGAGCAGTTTTAGTACAAATACAATCACATAAAGGTGCGGCGAAAGGGAGCGATGGTTTGTTTTGTTGCACAGTAGAAAGTGTACGAATGTGGTAATGCTCTCTGAAAGTGTATGTGGATATGTGTTACATTGCGGGTGGTGCTCTGTTGAGCATGTATATGTTCATACGTATGTATATAAGCTAGCAATGCTGAGAGAGTGCTCCCGGAGTGGAAGAGGGAAAATATTTGGTTTTCTTGCTGTTTTGTTGCTCTCCGAATTGCTCTCCGTAGAGAACTTAAAAGCGCTGGACTGGTTGGCTCACAGTGACACAAAAGTGACTTATTATTGCAAGGCGTATAGTGGAGCAAAATGAATTTTATTATTTAATTATTTTATTTTTAATTTAATTTAATTAATTAAATTATTTATTTAAAAACAGAACTATCTAAGGCTAATTTTTTTGTTCTTTTATTTTATTTTTGCCATGGAAACTTTTCATGTCACCCGCAAATAACACCGTTCTTGCAGTGTCCACTAATGCCTTGTGACTAATAAAGACAACTGAACACTGACAACAAACTGATCTGAAACTGAACTTATCTAGGAGTACTAATAGATGCTTGCGAACTTAATCTTTTGCAAATTATCCAATCACTCGCATATAAGCGCGATCATTACATATCGAGCAGAATATGATAAGTGTTATCGAGGGTGTGCAACTGGGACCAAGAGCGTTAACTCCTCATCCACGGGAACATCAGCAACTCAACTACGTCCTTTGATCTCAATAATTCTAAGCGTGGTGATTCAATTGGTTTCTCATTCAGAAAAAGTCTCAGATTATTTTAAGATCCAGCTGAAAGGTCCCATTGAAGGCAAAGGAATATTCCCTTCGGTATTGGTTATCGGCCTGCACCTCAGCGAAGCTTGAGTCGAATATTGACCAAAAAAATTACTCTAACGAGACCACTTTGTTAAAAAATTCTTAAAGATCGATAAACCCGAAGCTGTTTTCCAAAAGACCAAAGCATCTGCAGACGGTAATGGCTTAGATCGACCTCGAAAAAGTACAGTACTGTGCCAGTTCTATTCTAAAGTATTACTGTAAATGACTCTGAGGCCAATGATGAGTGCTTTAATGCTTTGGATACCATCATTCTATGAGCTGAAATTGAAGACATGGATAGATCTTTGCTTCCAACAAGATGACGCGATGTCACACACTCCATTCAATATTCGATGTTTTTAGCCTCAACTAGATAGTTATGGTAAGAGTCGTCTTCGCGATTCAAGTGGTGGTCTGCTCGGAGTGAGAATTAATTTCGTTAAACTTTTTTTTGGTAGATCTGGGATCTTTCGTGTTTAGCCCTCCATTTAAGTCTGATCGTCCCGATTAGACACCAAGTTCTTTGATCCAAATGAAGCTAATCCCTCCAAGTGAATTACTCAGACTTTCTCTGATATAGTACAGCATTCAACCTTTTATTCACCTGGTATGGACTTTCCCAGGATTCTTGCTTGCAGTTTAGGAGAAGCCTCATTTTTTCTTTGCGGATTATAAAGAGGTACTAAATCAGCTTCAATGAATCTCTTGGAGTTCACACCACGGCCAAATTGATCCTTCATATTGTTACACATTAGCTGGGTATGTTGCCTCATGTGAAGGTGTACCATAATTCATCTGTGGTACTCTGCAGTGTTTCTCATCCATTGCAGGATCGGCACCACGGAAGCCTTAAATCACTTCCAAAGATAATACTTGCAAGCGACTGGCCAGTATTTTCATGTACAGTTGAGCGGTAGGCCAACAGGAACTTTTGTTTGTCCCAATTTCGTTGGCACTTTCCAACTACCTTTCGGAAGTGCTTTTCCAGAGTGCGGTTGAATCTCTCGACCATTCCATCCGGTTGCGGATGCAAGGGTATTGTAAGTGTTTTCTTAATCCTCAAGAAGCAACACATCTCTTTAAATACTGGGGACTCGAAGTTTCTTCCTTGGTCTAAATGCCCCTCAATAGGTACCCTCCACTTACTCCCCCAGTCCTGCACAAAAACCTGAGTACCCCAGCGGGTCGGGGGGAAGAATACATCCGCGGTAAGGTATGCCTGTCGTAAGAGGCGATTAAAATCCGGCAGGAGAGGAAGGGGTTCAGCTCGAAAGGCTTCATATACCCCGAGTACCTCCAGCGGCAGAGCTGTAAAGCTCATCAGGATCGAGACCAGTAAGATTCTGATTACGGTATACTGGAAAATATTATTAGAATAGGAAGTCTATGGGTGAATGTAGTATTCTATCACCTCAATACAGGAGGGTGATACCTCACCGAAATGGCTGATAGGCTAATGCTACAATCGCCTCCGTCCCGTTAAAACTCTGGCAAGCCTTCGGGTACGTTCCTTACACGTCACCATTAATGCAATGTCATAGGCCTTTTAGTCTGGTAGAGCGAACGCTTCTAGCCACAACAAGCACATATTTGTTTCCGACGCCACTAGTTGGAAATGGACCTGCCACATCCATGGCTACTCGTTCAATTGGTGGACATGCGTTTTATTGCTGTAATCTTCCAAGACTTCTCGCCTTTGGATCTTTCTCTGCCATACACCGTATAATTTCGAACCCATTCGGCAACTGATTCTGTCCAATTTGTCCGGTAAAACCGGTGCTTAACCTACTCCAGTGTTTTAATGATACTCAGATGATCTCTATTTCACCCATTGCGGAATTCCTCTAACACAGAAGTAATTCTGGAGTAAGGAGCTATAATCAAACGAGAATAATTTTCGTCTCCACTTTCCCATTCGTGATGCACATAGAACTCCATCAATAATTTGAAGGCTATTCCACTGCACTCAATATGGCTTAGCCACAGAAATTTCTACCGCCATTTAAGTTTTAGATGGTCTCTCTCAAGCGTCTTTCGCTTCAATGATCCTTCCCAGGGCAGCATTTATCTGCGACGACAACTCCACTGACATTTGTAAGATTTGTGACGACATTTATGATAATAAAAAGTAATGTGAAAGTATATCATTTGTTCAGCGTGGTAAAGCGTTTGCTGCAAGTCACATAAATGTAGATAAATGTATAGCTGTCTCTGTTTTCACGCCCATCTTTGATCTGTCACTAAGTGGAAATATATCAGGAGTCTCGAAAACCTCTCAGTTAAGAATTTTTTCTACAAACTTTCTGCTGAAGCAAAGCCTGCCATGAAAAGCTGATCTAGTGAACAAATTTCTGATTCAGAACTAGTCAGATTTCACCAATTATGGGTCATTTCACTACTCGGGTTGAAGAGAAGAATATGTTAAAATCAACTTTTCCACGCCACAGCCTTCATATGATGATTAGTGTTTTTGACCTTGTAAGTTGTTGGTTAGAGTCGGGCTGAAGATTGAAGTGGTGCAAATCGAATACAAACAAAGTAAGTTATTGTGTCAGGTTTGAATTTTCCATAAAATGTATATTAATAAATTTATAAATTTAAAAAAAGATAAATAAATAGTGTTTTTTCTTTCAGTACTTCCAAGTATCGAACCTTGCACTTCCTAAATGGTACGTCAATGCTCCGCCTGATCGCCAATGGAAACAGAGATCGAGCAGCAGAGCGAGCTACCACACAGTTTTAGCTCTCATGCGGCCGCCGTAGCCGAATGGGTTTGGGAGAGACTACACTACCATTCGGAGGAGCCCGATTTCGGTACCCAGTGTTGGCATGAACTACCAAATAATGGCGAAGGCTTTTTCTAATAGTCGTCACCCCTCGGCAAGCGACAGCAACCTGGACTATTGCTCATCTAACGTTCGAAGGCGTCATGAAACTGTAGGCTCCTACATTTTTGGAACAAAATCAAGACACACACCCATCAAAGCTTGTAGGCGCTAATTATATGCGGTCAAAGTCAAAAAAAAGCATACACCATATATTCACAAGTGTTGATTTTCTACAAATTTACGTTTTAATTTTAACAAGAACCATATATGGCAAAGTTTCGAAGCAAAGTATGAAATTTGTAAAAGTTACTCAGTATTTGCGAAAAAATTTCAAGCATGCAATTTTATAGCTCATTAAAATTTAGTGACTAAATGCAAGTTTCAAGTAGGCCAAAAATCACAATCATTTTTAAGAATTTTTTTCGTTCGCGGTCCTGTGCATTTTCTCAATTTAACGGGTACTCAACATTATTTTATATGGAAGAAAACTCCGACACTGTCAGCAGAAAAAATTGTCAAATATCAACGCAATTTTTGAACTACTTTCCAATTGCACTTTATTATGTCAAAAGTGATCAAAATATCTATATTATAAAAGTACATATCCAGAATTTCTCGACAAATTCTGAATAAAATTGTGATGAAAATCTGCTGAATTTTAAAAAATTGTATACACAGTTCAAAATTTTGTTTTATATGGTTCTTGTTGCAGTATAAGCTATACATATATAGTTAAATACCTATGTATAAGTATAAGTATATGATCCTATGGCTTCACGGGGAGCAAAGGGCTGCGACAATGATCTGCTAGAGCTTTTGTAAGTTCTGAATACGTGGCCGCCGCCTCGGCGCTCAGACTCAAAAGTATGGCTCTATGGAAATACCGGTGGTTTGGCCACGCTTCTATTTTGCACTCTCTGCATAGTCGCAAACAAGAAATAGACTAATCTATTCCCAGACTCATCTTCGAAAGGCTCTTCAAGACGGGTATACCATTAATAAGGGAGTGGCAGACACCAAGGCCATGGAGAAGGGGGGAATTAAATTTTTATACAGATGGTTCCAAGCTAGACGATAAGGTTGGCTAAGGAATACTTTCGAAGGACTTAGGACTGGAACTTTCCGTTCGACTACCAGACTATTGCAGCGTCTATCAGGCAGACGTTCTAGCTATAAAAGAAGTGGCTACATACAAACCTAAATACGCATGCCATTACAAAAACGACTATAAATATATTCTTGGATAGCTAAGCGGCCATTAAATCAATGAATGCGGCTATACTAAGATCGAAGGTTGCACAGAAATGCCGAGCAGCCCTAAATGATATTAGCGTCGTATTCAAGGTCAGCTTTATTTGGGTTCCGGGGTACAGAGATATTGAGGGAAGCTGTAAAACTGATGAGCTAGCCAGAAAAGGTACTGGTCTTCAACTGCTCAGTGATAAAAATACCATCGGAATACCAGTGGGCACGAGTAAACTAATAATAAAAAACAACATTATCCAAGAGGCCAATAGGTAATGGAGAGATGAAGATACATGTGTAACAGCTAGGCTACTATGGCCGCAAATAAACAAGAAAAAGACAAAGGAGTTGCTTAGTCCTAAAGAGATAATATCTCGAAGGTCGTGGCTTGTTTAATGACCGATTTGACCGGCATTCCTCCAGACTAGGAGTTTTCTCTCATGAATATTGTAGAAATTGTAGAGATGAGGAAGAGGAAGAAACAGTTGAACACTGCCTTTGAAATTGTCCAACCCTAGCTAAAATCAGAGCAGGTTGACTAGGTAAATACTCCATCTGGCGTGGGGTTGGGATAAATACTACGTTTCATAAGAGCCACGAAATGGTTTTACGAAGGAAAGTAAATGGGGTTCCAGTGCAGCACAGTGGTATCACAATGGACCTGTAAGGTCTAAGTGAGTTGGTCGTGTAGATCGACTACCACCATAACCTAACCTAAACTAGGTTCTGAATACGCGAGCTTCCAGTTTCCTCCTCCAGCTCAGTGCTGGTCTGCCCGCACGGCTGCTGCTTGGAGGGTTACGGTCGATTACGCTGGTGGTGATGTAGGTTTTGTCTCTTCTTAACACGTACCCGAGTCAGCCTTATTTTCTTTTTAGAATTTCCAGGCGCATTGGTGTCTGGTTACAGCGAAAAGATCAGTGTTTGAGATCGTGTCGGGCCAGAAAGCTCTGCAGCGTTAAAAGCTCAGAATCTGCAAGGTTCCAAGTATGAGCTATGGTTTTGTAAAAAATTAATCGGAATTGAAAAATAAATAAATACAATAAATGACCAAAAGTTATCAATATGGGTGTACACCTTCTTTTGGCGCTAACAGTACGTAAGTCATCGAATTTAACCATTTGAAGCCTTTGAAAAATGTATGCAGATCGGACTGACTGTAGAAGAATGAGTTATAGAAGAACGCATGCAAAGGTGAATAATCTACACTTTCTTATATGGAAAGGAGTAGCCACACAAATTAGTCATGGTTCCAAATTCACTAGAAGCATACCAGTTCGATATTAACAAATCTCCCTGCAGGGAATAAATCGAAGTTTCGTTGCCTTTCCAAATCCACATATTTTTAATCGAATTCCTGATTGCAATTTTTTAAGCAATGCTTCAACATAAATTCAGTGCTTTAAATAATTCGAGCCTGCTATCTGGAAAAAAAGAATATTTTAATCGCACGTCCTTTGTCTGTTCCTGCTAGAGAGAAGCCTTATTTGTATGCGCTTTTATTTTGTACGTCTTTCTCGTCAGGACTTTAAGCGCTAATTAAAGCGATGCTGAGTAATTCACTTTGTTAAGAGAACTTTTTTTTTTTCTGCCGGAAAAATTGTACGCGCCAAACTAATCCAACACCAAATTTACGCTACTCAACGCAGGATTTAAAAAATAAATATCAAGGCTCAGTCAGTGCTCGTCTTGCCACATATTTTTTTGCATGGTTGGCTACTTCTGGCAATCATTGTTGTTGTACAAAGCACGAATTTACACTACTAATACCAACATTCTTTGAAAACTGCACTCACACATACACACATATATTTCCACCCAAAATTTTACAACTACTATAATTTTAGTGAACTTACACACAACCATTCGCCTTCACATTGTTGCAAAGCCGCATAGTGGCAACATGCACCTGAAGTACGATTACAGCTCGTTAAAAGGCAAATCCACAGGTACAGGGAGTAATAATGAAACATCTCTGCTGGCAAAAAGCAGCTTTTTTCTACTTGACTCCTCTTGATTTTTAAGTTTACCCACCAGCCCGGGAGCCTGGTTATGTTGCATGTGAATGGGTTGTGTGTGTGTGGGTGCCTGCATGCAATAGTGTTTCCGAACTGGTTGCTGTGCGAGCGGAGCTGGTCGATACTCGAAAGCATTAGTGGCATCAGTGAGTGTTGCATAGTCTTCAATGCATGTTGCACATGTGGCACTGACAAAAGTACATACGAACTTATAAATGGTTTTATGTGCTTGCACATACTTTTTATACACGCGCATACTTACACGTATGTATGTGTGTATGCGTGTATAAGCGTGCACGAACTCCCCCATCATACAGCTGTGAATTTGTGGTGTAGATATGGGAGCTGCTGCAACTGAAATCCCAGGAGCTCAAATCGGCATGCGCACCACACTCACACTTTGGATTTTCCAATTTTCGGGCATAATTCAGAAAACTCACCACAACGCAAATTGCTGGTTTGTAGGTATTTACTAAGTTGAAGTCGATGGTTCCTTTGTTGCACTGTTGTTGCTCTTGTCTTTGCTTTTGCTGCTGCTGCTGTTGCTGCTGTTCACCACTCCAGCTTACGCTGCTCGACATGGACTCCGTTGGCAACCAGCATTCATTCGTGCTAGGTTTTTTGTGCTCGTTTGGTGGGGTATGTTCGCTGACTACCTGGCTGCAATGCTGCCATTATTGCCAGTCATGTCGACCGCCCAGATATTGCCATGGAAACCGTGGTGAGCTGGCAACCAACAACCAGCCATCAGTCAGGCCGTGGAGCACCCAACTGAGCTGACATGGCAGCCATACCAAACATACGGAGTAGTTCAGCCAGGCATGGAGCTGAGTTTGTGTGACTTCTACTGATGGATGCTGTTGTGTGGCATGCGGTTTCCGTAAGGTGGGCGGTTGATTTGCTCGTTCGTTAGCTGGTTGTATGTATATATGCCGGTGTTTGTGTGCTGTTCGCTTGTGGGTGCTGTCATGGCCGCATCCAAGCACACATACACACGCACACTTATGTATGTCCATATTTGTGTATATGTAAGAATGTAAGTAGATAACGTCGTTGTGGCAACTAGAAAGCATTACTGTTGTTGTTTGTACTCCTGTTCTGGCTGTTGTTTTAGCTGCCGCTTTTGTTTTGTTTTTGTTTTTGTCATTACTTGTTTTGCTTTTGCTTTTTATGTTTCTGTTTCTTTTTGTTATTGTTTTTGTCGTTCTTGTATTGGATTTAGTGGCATCGTGTCTATGGTAGCCCATGCAAATGCGAGTATCTGTTGCCCTCAACTTCACCTCACAATCGTTCATTTCTATTGTTGCAGAGCGCGCTGAAGATATTTCCAATATTTTACTGTTGCTGCCTTTGCTACCTTGAAATTGTTCCATCGTTGTTCTTTGTACAGGTCTCGGCTCATCTATCTGTTCTCTATTGTGTGGCTGTGCAATTTTGTTGTGGGAAATTATGCCTCTGCTCTCATCTGCACTGTTGTACTTGTAGTTCATTACAGCTTCGCTTAGCTTGGTTTGGTTTAAAATGTTTCGGTTGCTGCTTGTTGTTTCGTCTTTGCCGTGGCTTCTCTTGCCCAAAGGAACTTTAGTCAAGTGGTTTGAGTTATGCATATAAATACAAGGAATGTATGAAAGGAGCTGTGCCCTTTCATTGTTCCCCAGCCAATTTTAAAGTCGGTTAAAAAGTATTATTTTCGTTAGAGTTTATTTGTGGCTTCATTCTACTTAGCGGTGAAGATGAAACTCTTTGCTTCTATTTAAAGGTTTCGCGCGATTGAATTTGCATATGATTGCTTTCATGATTGAATTCAGGATGAAAGTGGATATTTTCGCTTTAAGTATAACAGTTTGAAAGGATTTGTTTTTTACATTCGGACAAGTTGTGCCATTCACTTTTGCGCGAATCTTATAAAATTTTTTTTCGGCAGCTACATTGAAATTCACTCGGAATACAACTACGCAATCTTGTCGATGAACTCGGAACTCTTTAAATGGCTTTAGTTGATATAAAACCAATGGTTAATGCAGAAACAAGCCAAAGATTTATATTTCGTGGAAAAGTAACCTCCCAAACGCCAACTGTTTAAAATAATTTTGAGGTGGTAAATACTAAAAAAAAAATGCAGAGTCCAGCACCAAGCTTAACCCATAAAGCTTGGTGCTGGACTCTGCAATTTTTTTAGTATTTAGGAGTTTGAAGCGGTGGAAGGTTCAGAATTTATGAAAATCACTCAGCCTGACATACATTTTGAACAAAGAACGAAGTTATAATTTTGATAATACATCTGACGTCGTGATTCTAAATATGGTCTTAGAATGTGTTAGTACAATTTTTGTGATATTTCGGGTTAAGATATAAAAAACGAGTTTTTTGCTATATTTGAGGTTATGTGACATCATGGGTTACATTATTTTCAAATATCGTGACAGTATCTTTTATCATATTTTAAGATGTGGTATTATGGGCTAAGAGTTCAAAAACGGGGCCTTTGCATGAAATCTATTACTTTCAAAGGTTGTGACAGAATCTTTTGTTATATTTGAGGTTATGCGAACTCATGATATATATTAAATTAGTATCATTTTTTAAAATTATTATTATATATTTTGCAAGTTGTGACAAAATCGTCCGTTATATTTGGGGTTTCTCGTTTGGAAATTAAAAAAAGGGATTTTCGCTATATTTGAGGTTATGTAACAAGGTGGAATATATTATTTTTAAAAGTCAAAACAGAACCTTTTGCAAAATTTGAGGTTATTTGCAAAAGTTGTGACAGAATTCTTACTATAATTGATTCCATATTATTTCAAAAAATGGACGAAAATTTGGTCGTACCATACAAAAAGTCAGCATTTATAATGAGGTAATCATGTTTCTCCTTTTTGAAAATTACCGTTATAGAAGGTGAAGTCCAAAATAAAGAAGACTGAGCTAAAACATAAACGCTTTATTCTGATAACTTCGAAGTTTATTTATTCAAATTGGTCCCCTCTGGTCTCGATACACTGTTTTTCGCGATCTAAAAGCTTTTCGAAAGAGTGTTTCAGATCATTCACCCAAATGTCCTTCAGGATGTCGGCACAAACCTTTTGGATGGCATTTACGGACGCAAAACGTTTTCCTTTCATTGCCAAATGCAATTTTTCGAATAGGTAGAAGTCACAGCGAGCCATATCAGGCGAATACGGTGAGTGATTGATGTTTAAAATGCGATTTCTAGTAAAAAAATTAGTCACAAGAGTGGATCGATTGGACGATGCATTATCATGCAATAAGCGCCAGCTTCCTCCTTCGCGGTATCCAAGGCGATTTCGACGAATGCGATGCAACAAAGGCTTCAAAACGCCAAGGTGGAAAATTACATTGATGGTTTGGCCCAATGGCTCGAACTCCTTGTGGACAATTCCCTTGGAATCGTAAAAAAAATGAAAATCGACTTGATTTTTGACTTATCCAAACGAATTTTTGGGTGGTGGCTCGTCTAAGGCCTTCCATTCGGCACTTTTTCAGTTAGTTTCAGGTTCATCTTGGAAACACAACGTTTCATCACCAGTTACAATGTTGTTAAGGAAGTTCTCGTATTTTCTCGCCTCTTCTGAGTAATTTTTGTTCCTCAGTCAACTTGTGCAGAATGAAACGTGCACAGACCTTTTGTAAGTCCAAATTATCAGTTAAAATGCGACAAATCGATGTTTTGAAGATATTCAACTCCAATTCCATGAATTTCAATGATGATTTCGGTTCATTTTTCATTAACTCACGCACAATTTCGATGGAGTTTTCGATGGCTCGAGATAGACAATCATCGCCATAAACTTTTTCTATCAATTCAAATGTTTCGGTAACGTTTCTTAAACAAAATTTGATATTAGCTCTTTGTTCGAAACTCATTTTTGTACCGATGACACAAACATACTGACATTTTAGACACAATAACTTCGCTTTTACTGGCAAACTCTCTACAAAAAATCTTCATTGTTACGATGTTTGGGAGCACCTGAATATTTTTTTGATAGATGATAAAAAATTGTTCGTGCTCTTGTCAAAGTAGGACAGTAGCTTACATTATATGAATGTGGTTTTGCCTGGATTTTGTTTGTTAAAATTCGCGCTTGAGCTTGATTTTAAAATGCATGGAGTTGTTAGCATATAATACTGCAGTATTGAAAAATTATAAAACAAGAATTTTCTAACTTTTGACTATTATAAAATTATTTTTATTACAACATACAAGAGGCACACGTTCGCTGGTGAGCACTCATAATGGAGGGTATCAAGTAGATTCTAAAACAATTTTCTGGACTTCACAAACACAGCTTGAAAATTGATGAGCAATTGTTTTAAATGCAAAGAAAATGGATAATTCTTAATGAAAAAAAGTAATAATTGGCGCTTACACTTCTGGTAGGTGTTTAGCCGAGCTTCTCCTCCTATTTGTGGCGTGCGTCTTGATGTTGCTTCACAAATGGTTTTACAGTTTTAAACCGACTCCGACTGGCAAATGTTTTTTTATGAGGAGCCTTCTCATGACAGAAATACACTCTTATAGCTTACCCTACTTAAACAAATAAAAGTTCGTATTAAGTTGGAACTCGTCACCTTGAGTGGGACTCTTTTTGCGAAGGATCGTTTAAAAAGGAACAGTCGAGAGAGCCACGATATGGATTCAAATGAGACAAACGAAATTTAGTAGGGTATTTTAAAAGTATAATTTACAAGGCTTACATTAAAACGTAAGTATTTTTAAATACACACCTGCAATTTCTCTCAATTTTTCTTAATTTTGGTTGAATAATAGTTGAATAATAGTTAGGTATGAAAATACAAGTGAAAATACTTGTGCTTGTCCTATAAATCATCTAAGTGAAACTGCTATGAATTCTTCAACTTGTTATTTTTTTTTTTTAATAAAATGTGTTCCCAAAAACAAAAATGGGGGCGTTTTAAATTTTTTTACATTAAAATCTTCAAAAAAAAAAAAAAAATTCCAGCGAAAAAAAAATTTTTTTCCGATTTCAGTGTCTATTTTTGGTTTTGTTTTTGGAAGAGTTCAGCTTAGCTTGGAATATTTTTAATGAAAGTTTTCTGGCAACACTGAGTGCAGAAATTCAAATTCTCATTGCCCGAAGAGCTGCAGAGAAGAACTTGATAAATGATATGGATGATAAGCAAAAGCGCGAATTCCTACTTACTTCCAGGTGAGCAGGAAATTAAGCGCAACTAGCATAAACAAGAGTAGTTAGCTTTGCTGTTGCTTGTAGCGAATTCATAAATTAAACAAAAAACGTGAATCTCACATTTTGATGTAGCAATTCAATTTACTACAATACGACTTTTAATTTTATTACTCCTATGCTAATTTTATTATTACATCATTTAATTCAAAGCCTTCATTTAAGTGCGTAAACGTACGTAGTATATGTGGGTATTAAGGATGCCAGTTCTGGGACCCCGGACTTCCGTTGCTTTACATGTCCCGGAAATCCCGTTTTATTTTGTATTCATCGTGAGATCGCAAATAATTGAGCCAGATTTATTGGAAAAAGCAATCAAATATTGGACTAATCGAATGGACCCTGTAACTCGTAGCCACGGCGGATATAAATCAGGTATTATATTCAAAAAATAAATGCCATGAAATTATCTACCAGATTATAATAAAAAGAAATTTTTGAAGTGAAAACTTCTTTAGAATCGTTGGGAGTGATTTGAGACTCGATGAAACGAAAAAGCGACACTATGAAGCGTTATATGTTGATATACGTATATGTGTGTGGCTGCGTACTGCTGAGCCACGCTAGTATAGTGAGTATTGTAGAATGTATACCACACTGCCTATTACTTTCTTTGGTGTTTAGTTCAAGCGTCATACGATTGTATGTTTGTATGTATGCTAGTACGTATGTGTGCGCGCCTGCGTATTACGGAGCCACGGTGAGCGAGAAGGCATTATGTATACCTATACTACACTACCTTATACTTGCTTAGACCAAGCGTCCTACGAATGTTTGTGTGTATGTTAGTACGTCTGTGTAATATACGCGTTACGACGCTAATAAAAGCAACCGCGTGTGTTGTATTGCGTCCGTATTTTTATATTCATAAATATTTTCATTTCTAAATATTTACCGCAATTGCAGGCGGTGTTGCAATATAACACAATCAAAATGACGGTGCTCGTATTGTAACTCCACAGATTGATCTCAATGCACAGCAACTAGAATCACTGTCTGTTCAGCTCTCTAAAGTGGGAGAAATATGTGCATGCAAAACCAGATTGAGCAATGGAAAAACAATTTCAATTGTGGCAATTTATATTTCACCGAATCAATCAATAAATAGCATCACGGAATTCATTCACGATAATTTAATAAAGTATACACCAGAAGTATCGCGGATACTTAGAAAAGATTACGATAAAGTTCCAATGATTTTAAGAGGCGATTTTAACTTAAATTTTGCATTGGACACAGCGGTTCTTTTAATTGACTTTCTCAATACAACATTCAATTTAAAAATGTGTAACAATCGCACTGAATCGACAACACTATCAAAAACAACAACTGATGCGGTATTTATCATATTTTAGCTATCATACGCCACTCGTATCATTTGTTGAAATTGAAAACATTGAGGATGAACAATAATAATATGAAGAAAATAAAATATGAACTTTATAGCTTTTAACTTTATAGCTTTAAATAATGTTTTTCTTTCTCAAACACATGAGTACCTTCCATCGGGCCAGACAGTCAATAAAGAATACTATTTATCCGTTTTGAAGCATTTGAGAGATGCTGTGTGTCGCAAACGGCCGGAAATGGGGGCAAACAATTCTTGGCTTTTGCATGATGAACGCGCCATCGCACCGAGCCCAAATTGTGCTGGATTATTAGACCAAACGCCAAGTAAATACCAACGTGCAAGCACCGTATTCACCAGATAAGGCCCCGTGCGACTTTTTTTGTTTCCCGATTGAAGTTATCACTTCGTTGAAGGAGATTTCAGTCCATAGAAGAGATCAAAGAGAATGCGAAGAAGGAGCTGAAGGCCATCCTTTCGTCGGCCTACAGGGGGTGCATGGAGGACTGGGTTAAACGTTGGCACATGTGTGTTGCTTCAGATGGGTTATATGTATTTTGAAGGAGATTAATAAATTTGCCTGAAATTTAACTATGTTTTGTTTTATTTAGACATTCCCGATACCCTTTATTGGGGATTTAGCAGAGCTCAGCCTTCGTCTTAATTTCTTCACAAAGGGAGGGACGCCAGTTTTATGGTGCTTCCAAACGGAAAATGGTTTTTTACGAGGAGGTTTTTCATGACATAAATACACTCGGAGGTTTGCCATTGCATGCCGAGGTGCGACCGCAATCAGAAAAATTGTTTCTATCTTTGTTGTCTGTTGTCTGTTTCATGTCCACAAAGGGTTTCGATCACGTGCACTTCCACATGGTTCACTTTCGCAAGGTACTTACTCCAACTCATGTCCCAAGATGAATCCCCGGGACGAAGCCCGAAATCTGGGGATTGCTTGAAAAATATCCCGAAATTTCGGGATTAAAATTTTCCCCTAATATTGGCATCACTAGTTGTTGTGCATGTAAATACTCGTATGTTTTGCTCTAATTTGTTTACTTGTTGGATTAAATGCGTTAGTTAATATTATTAACAATGAGATTTAACACATCGCACCACTCACACACATCTGTGCATATTAATAAATGTTTATCCACCAATAACATGGGGAGAATCCTATTTCCGCCTCCTTATTGCCCTCAGCAGGCGCTAATTAAATCATTTCCACGCGCAACAAATTCCAGTGCATTCAAGCCAAACAACTGGATACAAATGCAAGGCAGCCGGTTATAAAATATTCAAATTCAAATCCAAATTTAAATTCCATATTATAATTTTGGGCAAATTAAATGCAAACGACAGCGTACAAATGCCCATACATACACACATACGGATGGATTTGATTTGCAGAATTCAGTCACGAACGAAAATTGATGTTCATATAGATGAATGAGGTTGAATTTTGTGATGAAAATTTGCATAGAATGCGTAAATCCAGCTAAATGTGGAGAAGCTTGGCGCAAAATGGAGGCTTTCGGTTTCATACTTACATACATACATATGGGTATTTACTGTAGCTGAATGTATGTGCATGTGTGTTACGCATCTGTAGTGTTTGCATAAGTGAGTAAATGTGCAAATGTATGCTGGCGCATCCGCTCTGTTGGGTCCTCAGCAATTTTACTTAAATAAACAGAATTCTGTAGCGCAGCGCAAAAAAATCCGTTATATGCATTTTAATATATTCCACCGCATGAACATCGTTCGCGACTGTGCAGCTGAGCAGCAGAATGAAACGACAACGTGGCAGCGCGGCATCGTTGAGCGTTCATTCGCGCTCATTATGCAGCAATTCAACTAAATCCTCGGGCTGCGACACATTTCTAAGCCAAGCACTAATATAACCGCATTTCTTGCACAATTTTGTTTTTGCGCCTTTATTAAAGTGTTATAGCCGGCATACATACATACAGTGCAAAATCCTGTGCATACTTAGTCTGTGCAAAATCCCTGTAGGGAGACATAAACGAATTTTTAGTTCATACAACGCAATTTCTTTTAGGTTAGGTTGGGTTATGGTGGGATACACTCAGGCTCCATTTGAGTTGGTCTCCTCCCCAGCTCCCAAATATAATATTTGCTCTTTTATCATTTATTTTCGGTCCGTCCTCTTTTATTCTCTCAGTGGTATCAGAAGGAATGAAATTTGTGTTTGTCGTCTAAGTGGATCCTTGCTTGGGCAACCATTTAACTTAACCATAGACAACCATATTAAGAGACTCATTGCTTTTTTTTTTTTTTTTGTGGAGCATACTAGCAAGTACAGCACTCAGACACAATTGAGTCCATAGTACCGCACTCGGGTTCCCTTTTTAATTTTCTTTAAATCTACTCGACCTCCGAAGAAATCGGAGTAGATTTTGTAGTGCCAAGGAGCCCTAGGTAGTTGTTTCTTAACACATCAGTGCCAGTGACCTCAAGGCTGATTCGAGCGAAGGCTGGGCAGACGCACAGAAAGTGGTCCGCTGTCTCATCTTCCTCTTCCCAAGCTGGGCAGAGTGCACTGTCTGAGATGCCCACCTTTTCCATGTGCTTTGCCCATGGAAAGTGGCCCGTTATCAGTCCAACCAGCCACCTACAGTTTCTTCTGCTTAGTGACAGGAGGAACTGCGACAGTCGGTCGGACTTGATCAGTTTTGTTCATCTGCAGCCGCTCTTAACCTGACAAGCTCGCTTGTGGATTAGGGTAACCCGTTTGCTAACCGTGGCTTTGATGGCTGCAGATGGGAGTAGCAGAACGGGTTCCGGGCCAAGGAAGTTGGCCTCATGACAATGAAATGTCTTAATAATGAAAATAACCATATCTTTCGTTTGTAGTATTTAGATTACTTATTTTTTATTTCGTTAGAAAAATATTATGAATATCATATGAAATATTCAATCAAGAAAACTTGAACTGTAAGGCTGTAAATGCCTTCTGCAACGTGAGTTGATCAGATACTGTTGAGAGATCTTCTGGAGCTTACAAAGTCTCATATTACGTTTGTGAAGGCCGTCTTTATCGGAGGCAGGAAAATAATTTTAACAAAGTCTCATTTCTCGTTAGTGGGGGAGTCTTCAGTGGATACTGTCCAATGGGCATCCATATGGTCAAGGTTGGGTTGAACTTCGTTGATTCTGTAGATCTCACATGGACCAAAAATTGATCCATGGTAGTACGAAGTGCTTGCAAGGGGAGCTTAAGACCATATGGTAAAACTCAATATAATTTCGAGTCACTTGTGCAGTTGAGGCATGGTAAATTAAGAGCTGGAATCGTCTCAGCACCCACAGGTGCTCTGCTCTGAGATTTGATCAGCGTGACATTTACTTTTAGCTTTTGATTATCTCCCAGGCTTGGATATCAGCCATCTACGAAATTTCGTCATTACTACCTAACATTTATTTTATCAGTCTCTAGAAAAGATTGCGAAATATAGGTTGAAGTACTGACGGGACACTGTCTCACTACACACCACGCAGCCAAAGTGGTATTGGCCTTTATTTATTTATTTTTTTGGTATGCGAACCTTTGATGCGGAATCTGCTAAAGATACGCATGAGCCAACTCATACGTATGTCCGATTCACATGCGATATTCTCTGGCTCTTTTGAATGGAGTTTCGTAGTGCCTGCGGACTAAACCACCTCATCGCCTCGCTGTTCTGCTTTTTTCCCCACGGTAATACCACTTAAGATATTTCTTCGAGGGGCAAAATGTGTTTATTCACACATTTGTCTTCGTTCATTAACATCATGTCTCAGCCTTCGCATAATTGTTGAGGCTACGTTACAACCATACTCTCACGTTTCTTCAGATTCTAGCATATGACACACTCGAGCTTGACTTGTTTACAGTAGCACAGAAATCAAACTATGTGACGTATGACGCTGAAATTTGCCATGTAAGCTTATAACAGTCCTACCAAAAAACAAAAAATTTATTTTTGCCATATGTCATCCGCGGACCGTTTTATTGATAACGTCTCGTTCATATTTGAGTAGAAGGTATTGTACTAGGCTAGCAGCTGTCATGCTCTCGCCGATATTTGAGCGCCACATGCTTCGTTTCCCATCAAAGCTAGAGCATTCTAACAGGGCATGCTCAGGAGTTTCATATTTTTCTTGGCAGTATAGGCCAAGTATAGGCAGTATAGGCGGCCGCCGTAGCCGAATGGGTTGGTGCGTGATCACCATTCGGAATTCACTGAGAGGTCGTTGGTTCGAATCTCGGTGAAAGCAAAATTAATAAAAACATTTTTTTAATAGCGGTCGCTCCTCGGCAGGCAATGGCAAACCTCCGAGTGTATTTCTGCAATGAAAAAGCTCCTCATAATAATATCTGCCGTTCGGAGTCGGCTTGAAACTGTAGGTCCCTCCATTTGTGGAACAACATCAAGACGCACACCACAAATAGGAGGAGGAGCTCGGCCAAACACCTAACAGAAGTGTACGCGCCAATTATTTATTTATTTTTTTTTTTTTTTTATAGGCAAAATGGGGAGTCTGCGTTCTTGTATTTGTAGAAATACTGTCTGAAACAACCATGGCCAGTTAAAAACTGTGTCAGCATAATGTCTGTATGTCGGGGATCATAGTAAAAGTGGTTCTTCCCTTTCCACTATCGTTCCATTCTCTTTGATTGCCCTCTTCTAGCATTTTCTCTACGACTACCACAGCTAGGTCATCTGCATACCCAACAATGCTTACTTGTTCGTGCTCTGCTCTTTATAGGACTCCACAAATGTACCAAAGATCAACATATTTTTCATCCTTGAAGGATATTGCTGACAAACGGCTGAACGGCTTGTTAAAACTCGCTAAAATATGCACTAAAAATTACATTAAATAATAAATCGACTCCAACTACATAGCACTGGTAATAACAATGGACCCTAGAGGTCTAAGTGAGATCTCTTTACATCAGTCAGCACTACCTAACCTAACCTACCTAACGTTTTTGTTTTTTCGCAATCCGATAATCCAATCCAATAATTTCTTCCTTATCTATCTTTACTTTCCCCTTAATAATACCAGAAGAGGCGGTTTCCCTCTCACTCATATAAGTGTACTCCTTTCCCTTTGAGAACGCTATGTTGCCTAAACTAGAATAATCTGCCGATTGTCTAAGAAACTGAAGCTGAACCTGCCAGTCAAACTATTAGCCAAAAGTTCTGCGTTTTTGCTGAAGTTTCTGTGAAATATGAAAGGAAAAATTACCCAAATCATGGAATGCGATTGTCTGCTTTTATAACTCACCTAACTTACCGAATGTTGAGTCGTACGTTTCCTTGGAATAAATAAGCATTAAAAGGGAAAATACTTGATTCCATTGAAGCTGTGCGAGGGAAAACGGCACGCGTTCTGAAGACTTATAGCACAAACAAATTAAGATCGGGCGATATTTCGCAATCAAAATTAAAACACACTGCAATTTATTAGATTGCCTCCTATACACCAGTTACTTAGGGCTCATTTTGGACATAGAGCTAGTTTGTTAGGCTTATATTTAAAAATATATAATGAAGAAAGGAACTCGCTTTGCTTAGGCTACATATTTAAGTTTCTTTAAGAGGAAATATTTAAATATGTTTTTTAAACACTTGGAAGGGCTCAGAAGATCTTAAGATTGTAGTTCTCTATCCCCAAAAATATTAATAGGTCTATGGATAAGTTCGTGCGGTTTTACAACAGATGGCGTAACTTGATTATTATTCCATCGATCCACATTTCCAAACATTCATTGGAGAGCTACTGTCGTAAGGCACAAACGTCAGTATAAGTTTTTTATTTGAAGCGTAAACAACAATATTTTTACCACACTTGAAAATGTCGAATTTCGTGCCAAATAATGTGTTTTTGCGGGGAATTCTTCTTCATTATTTTAATATGAAGAAAAAAGCAGCCGAAAGTCATCGTATCTTGGTGGAAGTTTATGGTGAGCATGCTCTAGCTGAGCGAACGTGCCAGAAGTGGTTTGCACGCTTTAAAAGTGGTGATTTTGGCCGCGCCGCCGAAGTTCATGGATACCGAATTGGAGGAATTGCTCGATCAAGATCCGGCTCAAACGCAAGAAGAGGTTGCAAACACTTTGGGAGTTGATCAATCAACCATTTCCAAACGTTTAAAAGCCATGGGAATGATCCGAAATTCAAATTTCGAAAAAAAACCGCACGAACTTATACTATTAAAAATAAAGAGGATTATCTGTAAAAATTTAGACTTGAGGCCAACACTTGGCCATGTGTTGTGCAGTACTTATTTTTATAAGGAAATTTTGTGCGTTTGAATCTGACAAATATCTACGAAGCGACATATCATAAATAAAAAAGAAAGACAATATAATCCACGATATATCCGACATTCATGGAAAGCCATCCAGTTCTATTGGCAACTCACTTCAATTGATTTTCACATACGACGTGCGGCAACGAGCACGACAGTAAACGTCTGTTCTTGTGTAAAACGCACCTCTATAGACAAGTAGTAATCATTAAAAGCACAACCAAGTACGTTCCTCATTTGAAAGGAGCACAGTCTCCTGCAGGGGCGTCTTTTAATGTTGCCTTTTGGATGTCTCTAAAGCCTTTTATGCGTTGGCGATTGTGTGGTTGTGCGACAACTCAACTAGTGCGTGTAAAGTGTTTACATAATTTATTTGCTAAATGTACTTAAATACACATTAAATACATTTAAAACATCCACAGGCCGGATTGGAAGCTATTTTTGTAGTGAGTAAGAATTTAAATGTGAAAAATTTAAACTATAATGTCGAATGCTAATCACGCCTCAACTCATTCGGATAGGGCGGCCTAGAAGCTGATGGTATTGCTCAAAGTCATTTTGTACAACCATGCAAGATTCATAGGACCACCATCCAAACGAAGTATTATATAGATAAGTCGTTTTCGGCAAGAGAGATTACGCCATTAAGGTGGAAAAACTGTGATGTAAAGTCTTATTTGAGTGTCAGACCAAAAAATATCGAGAATTGTTCATTTAAAAAGCGCGCGTTACACACATGTCTACATTTTTTATTGGCTGGAATGTTGGTACAACTGTGTCGCAAAGTTCGATCGTGATCTGTCAATTAGCTTGTTTTTGGCATTTAAGGGGTTATATTATATATAGTTGGAATTTTCAAAAAATCCATTTTGTTTTTATTTTATTTTCTTAATCTACATATATTTCAGAATACGCACAGAAAATTTAATATCGTTCCGGTGAATATTTTCGAAGTTACACGCAATTTTGATAAGGCGTTTCAGAGTGCTGGTTAAGTGCTTTTCAAACTTTAAACGCGTTTTCCTCAAATCAGTGTTTTCGAAGTTGGTGGACACGATTACTCAAAAACGGTTAAACCGAAATTTTAACACAACCTTCTCAGATATATTATCCAGGTATTGATCGAAGGAATAAGAATTCTGATGATTTTTTATATTTTTTTAGGCAATTTTTCGCGAAAATTTTTGTAGAAAATTCTGTTCTTTTTCCTATAGCCGCCATTTTATCAAAAAAGGTTGTCTGTAAAGTCGGTTTACTGACGATAGTTAAACGTGACAACGTCATAAGAAAATACTGATGGAATGGTTGAATTTTTCAAAACAAAATTTTAATTTTATTTGTATGATAAATATTTTGTATGGATATGGAGAAGGAGGTAAATGGAATCGCAATGGAATTGATCAAGTTACATTTACACAAACGAGAAAAATTACGAAACATTTATCAAATTCATAAAATACATGTTCAATTTCGATTGTGCATCAGACGTTAATAAGTCAACAACACTAAGAGGCAGCATCATCGATTTGGCTTTTTCAAGACACATTACACTCGAAACACTCCCTTTCATTTCTTACTTTTCCTATCATCGTCCTATTCTCAACAGAGAAATGGTTCATTACCATGCACACAGGAAGAAGGCATATGCAAATACAAGTATGTGAATTTATATACCTACATATGCGCATATACATACATATATATGCTCACTCAAGTAGGAGAGAGCCAGATGTCGAACGTTGCCCAACGTGAGGACCGATTGTGCCTCTCTGTCGTTCGTTCCGCGCTCTCGCTTGCAGTTCAAGCAAGGTAACGACACATGAGCAAGATAACGACACATTTTTTGGTGCGTGCAGCCGGCTACATCGATTTTAAGACGTTATTACGTCAAAATTAAAATTTACAGTATTTCTTCGATTAATACTTGGCTTTATCTATCCACAAAAATAATCTAATTGGTTTTTCGATTTCAGATAAATCAAACTGGAGATATTTTGTCCACCGCCGAACGCCCTTTTTTTTGGCTTGGGAGATCATCTGCATGAGCCGTGCACTTCAATATTTTCACTAACTTTACGTGCTATAATTAACTTTAAAATATACACTATTTGAATAATTAAAAATTGTACAATATATGTTTAATAAAATCGTTCTTTGTAAAAAATTCTCAAAAAAACGTGATTTCTCAGCCTTACAAGTGTATATAACCCCTTAATTATATCATTCAACCACAGGTGTGCTCTGCGATTTTTACTATGGATAAAAATATCGCACAAAGAATTTGTCTGAATGTTTTGAACGGGATTTAGTGTGCCGAATTATGGAAAATATTGCAGAAAGCTTATGGCGAGTGTGCTTTATCAAAAACATGGGTCTGCGAGTGGTATAAAGCTTTTGCAAAGGGCCGAGAAATCGTGGAATATATGCCTCGATATGGTCGCCCATCAACGCCTTCAACGGGTGAAAACATCGAAAAAGTCAAAAAATGGTGCTGGAAGCCATCATTTACCTTGTGACCTTACCGTGTCTCACGAATCAATTCGCAATATGTTACACCATCAATTGGGCATGAGACGCCAAGACGCGTGGGTGCTCGACTAGTTCCAAAAGAGTTGAATTTCTTTCAAAAAATTCATTGGAAGAAGGTGGCTGAAGAAATGCTTGAGGATGTGAATTCGCACCCAACGTTCATCCAGCGCATCATACAAGGTGATGAGACGCGGGTACATGAGTTTGACATGCAAACCAGTCAACAGGTGGCTGAATGGCGCTATCCACATGAGCCGAAACCCAAAAAACCACTTCAGAGTCGGTCAAAAGTGAAAGTCATGCTACTCGTTTTTTTTTTATTTGCTACTCGTTATTTGATGGTGTTGCGCACTCGGAATTTGTTCCAAATGTTAATGGAAGTTGTGCGACATTTGAGAGAGAATGTGAGTAGGAAACGGCCAAATTTGTGGCAAGATGGATCTAGCACCATGATAACGTATCGTCTCACAAGGCTCATATTGTGAACATCCTTTTTGACAAAAACTCGACAAATATCATCGAAAAACCACCGTGTTTACCAGATTTAGTTCCCTGAGACTTTTTGCTTTTCCTAAAACTTAAATTGCCACTCCGCGGTCGCCGCTTTGAGTCGATAGAGTCCATTTAGGAGAATTCGCCAAAGGAGCTGAAGAAGATCTCTTCAAACGCGTGTATAAGGTTCTTTGATGACTGGACTAATAGTTGGCTTATGTGTATTACTTCGAATGGAGTTTATTTTGAAGGTGACAAATTAAATTTTGATGATGAAACAATTATTTTGCGTTTCATTGAACAATTTATGGGGCTTCTTTGACAGAATGTACTTGTAGATGCGTTATTTTAAAACAACATCTCGGTGGGCAATCTTGGAAATACTCAATTTTTGGGCCATTTATTTTGGTGCAAATTAACTTTAGTGTTCATTCTTGAGTACCAAGACTCTTTAGGTCTCTTATTTCAAAACTAAGAAAAATCAATTAGGAGATTAATTAATCATTTCGATCCTATTATCAAGATTTTAATCCTCATTTCAGCCGCTGAAACAAAAATCATACATTTTTTGATTTGTTGTTCTTAAAGATAGACCATTTTCTCGTGTAAATTTATACATCTGTCTACTTGACACATGTCAAAGTTGATAAAAAGATTGATGATGATTCACTTAGCGTCACTTTGGAAAGATTTTATAATTTGCATGACTTTTCAAGCGACACTCAAAATATCTTGAACTAAACGTTTTCAAATTTTACACAGTACTTATTCACATAACTCACCAGTTATTCCTGGGGGTTTTTGCTTCTTGATACTTACACGGTGCTGCTCGGATTTTGAAATTTGTTTCCTGGGCAAAGGGTTAGTAGATTAAAATAGTTGTTATCACTTAATTAGGGCCTTATTTTTAAATAATGTCCCTCGTTTAGTCAGAGTGGCTCCAGTTTTTAAGACAACGGTACTAGAAAATTTTCCAATGGAGCCAATGGTGGAACGCCCTGGAATTGAGAAAGCCCCAAATACTTTACTAAAATTAGCTACCAAAACCTTTGCCCAAATTATCATATAAATCTTACAACAATAAACTCGTCGTATATTTGAAGCAAATATCGGTAAGGTAAAAACGGTTTTTGTATGAAGTCCACCCTATCTAAGAACATTTTGGTAATGCGAGTGGTAGACTATTGAACCACAGTCCCATAGAACCAGTATCGGTCTTACTAAAATTGTAAAAAGTAGTGGATGTTTGCATTTTTATCACCGCTTTAAAAATGTACGAGTGCCTCCAGCTAAGAAATGGTGACGTTAATTTTGTGCGTCTATTTATTGAGTTTGACGAATTCTGTGTTACTTGAAATTAAAGAATATTAATATATTTACAATTAGAAAGCATGCACTACTCAGCGCCAAAATTAGATAATTAATAATAATAATTTAGTAAATGGATAATTTCACGTACTCGAACATACTTCCTGAAAACAAATTAATTGTTGATATCAGATGCCCTCAAATAGGAGTATAGAAAATATTTGTAAAGTATTTGAAGAAAAAATGGATAAGAAATATGAGCTTACTATTGCATTTTATAATAAGTAAACGTAATTTAATCATTTAAATTCCTGTAACTAATTTGAGAAAGAACAAAAAACCCCGCAAAAAATTGTGTGAAGTATCTGCAGGAGTGGTCGTTTGAAAAATGTCAGGTAGAATTTGCCAACGAAAAACAATAGCAAATCAATATTTGCCTGCCAGCAACTACCGCAAATTAAGTACAAAGTTTTCAACGTAAAAGTTGATGCAAACAACAACAATAATTCAGCAGGATTTTGCTAGAGCTTTTAACTTTTCGTTGAGGTTTTTTTGTTGTTGCTTGCAGTTTTTGCTGTTCCAGCGTTTCTGAACATTTTACAACATTTGAAAGTTTCTTTTTTGTGGTAACGCGTGCAACGGATTAGTGGCTATACATAGGGAAATATGCGTGGGGGTGTGTACGTGGGAGTCAGAGCAATGCGCTTTAAAATTTGCTGTATAAATACAAATACCTACATACCACTACAGATGCAAACTCACTTATACACGCACGTCAACCACAACGAAAAAACAATGACACTACAAATAATAAAGTAACAATGAATGTAAATAAGCAGCAAAGCGGATTGGAAATGCAAAAAAGAGAACAAAAACAAGAAATGAATGAGAATTTGCGCGCTGTTTTGCATATTAAAAGCTTTGCCAAACGAAATTATTTTCACTCTAATAAAATTACGGGTTTGAATGTAGGTATTCTACAATTAAATTGTCGATGACAGTTGAAGGACATCGGAGAAGGAGAAATTTTGTTGGAAATGTTACAGAGGAAGCAATTGGGAATTTATTCGAGTGACACTGAAAGAAATTATTAATAATGAATGATAATATTGAATAAATAAAAATATAAATATGTTCATGATGTTAAAAGAGTGCTTATAGGGGATCCACTTTTAGCGGATAGTTAAGCGATGGGTGAGTGCGATAAGTGTAAGGGGTTAGGCGTAGTCAGAATTTTCAAAAAATTGGATTGGTTTTTTGCAATATCTTAAAAATATTGTGTGAAAATTTGAAGTTAATCCGACAAATACTTTTCGAGTTATTCAACAATTAACAAAGGGCGCTCAGGCGCTCGGCCCAAAACTTTAAATTCGTTTTTCTCAAAACTATGTTTTTTGAACTGGTGATAACTGTAACTTAAACACTGCTTGCTGGATTTCAATAAAACTTATACTGCTTTTGAAATTCATAAAAAACTCGTGCCTGATGGAAGTATTTTTTTCAAAAATTTCGATTTTTTTTAACAATTAATTGTTGTTTTTCTCGAAAATTTGAAAAATATTTCACGAGACCGCCATATTGTTAATTTTGAAAAAAAAAGCTTCGATCAGGCACAAGATTCTCTATTAATAAAACTAATTTCGTCTGCCCGATTGATTTCAGATGAATCTCTAAGGACTTGTGATGGTCACCGCAAGGATTTCTGGAGAAACGGGCTCCACACAAACAGCGATAACTTTTGCAGTTATTAATTTTTTTTGAAATTTTTCTAAAGGCAAGTGGAAACACGGTGTATTAATGCTATGTTTTTATTTTTGTAAAATAAAGCAATTGACTAGCAAAAAAAAAATCAAATCAAAAATATTGAAAATCATCATTTTTTCGGGCCTCTGATTACCTCTAACCCTTTAAGTCGATTTTTGTAACATTTCGATATTTTCGATATTTATTTATTTCGAAAAAGTTGCTG
Source organism: Anastrepha obliqua (assembly GCF_027943255.1). Lineage (NCBI taxonomy): Eukaryota > Metazoa > Arthropoda > Insecta > Diptera > Tephritidae > Anastrepha > Anastrepha obliqua. The sequence continues at coordinate 101,655,621 of NC_072896.1, read as the reverse complement.
ACTAAAACGAGAACTTAGAACTAAAATGCAGAGAACAGTAAAATAATATTGAATTGAATGAACTCAATAATATAGATAAACAATTCGAAATTTCGTTGAGTTGAGTGAACGCACTAATGCGGCACATCTTGCATAATTCGTACTAAGGTTCTTGAGGTAAAACGGGAGTCTCATAATATAGAAGAAATTGCAGTGACTTGATGCAAGCGAGAATAGTCACGTTTAACTTAAAAAAATAAACCTCATACATTTTGTCAGTAACCAAAACCTTGCGCTAGGCCTGTGATAACTGTATTAGGCATTTCTGACCTTTTCTAAGTCAATTAATTAAAAGAGAACTTTTAAATCGAATTGCATACTCGAAATTTTAAAAGAGAGTTTGTGATACTACTGGGACTAACTTCAAGGATAACTTCTACATAGATAGTTATAGTTAGGCAGTCATTAAAGCAATTAAATAGTATAACGGCTAAGATCGTTCGGAGGATGGTTCCATGTGTAGAAGTCCACGCAAGTGGGGAAAGTTACTGATCGCCATTCACTTGGGAATGGCCAGGACGATTCTTCTGCATATGGTTCAAGCAGCTCACAACGGCCGGGATTAGCCCACGTATCCTCTGGGTAGCTTCCGAACACCCGTTCGGGAGTGAGCTAAAGTGAGAAGGCGAAACATTCCAGGATAGCTGGTTGTGCGTTGGGTTTGGGACCCGCCACTTAAAAATCCCCCCCAATGAAAACTTAAAAAAAGCCTCGGATGAGACCTCCCTATACTGATGACGACCCCTGCAAACGAACTAAGGACTATGATTTGAGGGGAAAGAATTGAGAACCAAGATGTTGAAATCTAAGCCGGGCAGTTAAGCAGCAGGTGCTGAGTTTATTCCACCTCATCCTTCATACAGCTGACACAAAAAGGACTCGAAGTAATTCCGAGTCTCACGGCATGTATACCCCGCTGATAGTGCCCCGTGAGGACGAACAAGAAATTTGAGGGCTGAGATTTTGTCATCCACAGAATATTCCTCGAACGCTTCCGATCCACTCGTGGCCAGAATGATTTCGTGACTTTACACGTTTGTGTAGTTGCCCAGCGCTTGCTTAGTTGACGCGAAGCCCATCTTTTCAGGAGTAGCGCGCAGGTTGTCAAAAAGATCCCGATTCTCTTCTTTCGCGGAAATAATACCTTGTCTGGCCAGCTCATTCGCTTCGCAGTTTCCGAAAATATCACTATGACCAAGTATCTAGATTAGCCTTATGTGAATTCCGATGTGTGTCCCATAATAGAGCCCAGGGCACTAATTGCTGCTTGGGTATCGCACTCTTGTCGATTGATGTAAAGAAATTCAGCTGCGGTAGTTCAAAGCCTGTCTATGACAAAGTAATATGAGTCAAATCTTAGATCTGTGTATATGAGCCGGGAACCAAACAACAATCGACAGTATGTGTATTCTAAGATGAGCGTAAGAAGCACCTCAAAGAAAGTCTTTCCCACTATTTATATGAATGTCCAAGTCTACTTGAACCAGCTCTTTGCTCTTTCGGTAAGCCTTTCTTAGAGCAAGTTCATGAAATTTCAAACTTACAAAAATAAAAAGTTTGCTGCTATACGAGTACTTAGATCAAACGAAATGTATCTGACTAAAAAACAAAAATAACAAATGAACAAGGCGTCACACGAGAACAGTGGTAGTAAAACGGCCCTAGTCACTAATGAGGATATTTCAATAGAAATGTTCAACCACTTAACAAATAATAGGCTATATCGCAAATGTAACACTAGAGAAACTTAAAACAGTCCATTCTGAGTGGTAAACAACCAACCACCGAAGACTTCCTGCACCAAGACAATACGAGCTCTCACGTATCGTTTCACACAAAGGATGAAAATAATGACTCATCCCTTACATCTCTGATTTACTACCCAGTGATCAAGTTTTGTTACCGAAGATCAAAACTAAAATGAGAGGTCAACGCCTGAAGAAGTTGTTTTAGCTATTTGTAAGCAGCTCGATATGGGGATGTCCACTTCTGAATGACAAAAGTGTTTTGAGAATATTTTGAATACCCATTAATTCGCTTTAATTATTAATTTACTGTGTTTCCTTTATTTCCCGCAAATAAATATAATAAAAGGCTACCTTCATGTAGGTAGAGATATTTGTCTAAATTATCGAAAAACACAAATAAAATGATTGTAATTAGAGTACCGAAGCTTGTCGTGTGTGGGTGTGAGGAATTGTAAAAGCACACTGCTAGGTAATATTTTTTGCAGTAGTGCCCAGTAGAGATTATATTTATCTTTTAGCCAGATATAAAAGTGAGTAGTCGTAAAATGTTTGAAGTGTATTTGTTTCTACGGGGTTCACCTTTCTAAGTTTAAGTTAAAGCAACAGATTCGCTAACTATCGACCAACATATCTCGAATTCGCTCGCGACCAGCGGGTGTTAAAATATCTCAACAGTTCTCTGTCAGCCTTTGGCAACAAATTGCCAACTGCAATACAATTTTATAAAGAAGCAAATCGAATCATTGCAGTTAGAGAGAAGATTTCAATGAAACACCTTATACCCCATGATCAAAAAGTTAAGTGAAGGTGACGATGACTATTTTCTTTGATTGCTAAGGCGTAGTGCACCATGCCCAGGCCCCGTGCGACTTATTTTTGTTTCCCCAAGTTGAAGTTACCACCTCGTGGTAGGAGATTTCAGTTGATAGTGCAGAACAAAGAGAATGCGACGAAGGAGCTGGAGGTCATCTCTTTGTCAGCCTACAAGGGGTGCATGGAGGACTGGGTTAAACGTGTGCTGCTTCAGATGGGTAATATTCTGAAGGTGATCATAGGGTATTTATATCTATGGGAACTACATATTTATATACATATATATATATATATTTGGCGCTTACACCCTTTTTGGGTAGTTGGCCGAGCTCCTCTTCCTATTTGTGTTGTATCTCTTGATGTTGTCCCACAAATAGAGGGACCTACAGTTTTAAGCCGACTCCGAAAGGCAGATATTGTTTTTTGTTATGAGGAGCTTTTCCACGGCAGAAATACACTCGGAGGTTTGCCATTGCCTGTCGAGGGGTGACCGCTATTAAAAACAACTTTTTCTATTATTGGATGTTCATGCACAGTCACTCAAAGCTATGTAAAGCGTTTTTCAATAGATGCGCTTCAACTTTTTTCCGATAGGGAGGGCGAACGACGCAATATTTTTTATTTTTCGCTTGTCATTTGTAAACTTCATTAGTATACATTTTATCATGGAGCGCTACACACTTGAGCAACGATTGCAAATCGTGCAAATTTTTTATGAAAATAATCGTGCAAATTTTTTTGAAAATTTATAAATTTTCCAAAAAATCATCTTCAGTGATGAAGCTCACTTTTGGCTCAATGGCTTTGTCAACAACCAAAATATGCGTTACTGGGCAGAAAGCAATCCACACGTGATTCATGAGGCACCGTTGCATCCCGAAAAAATCACTGTTTGGTGCGGTTTACATGCCGGCGGCGTAATTGGCCCATATTTTTCCGTTGACGAGAACGATCGCCACGTTACTGTGAATGGAAATCGATACCGCGACATGATAAACGATTATTTTTGGCCGCAATTGAATGGTATGGACTTAGACGACATGTGGTTTCAACAGGACGGGGCCACAAGCCACACAGCACACGCTACAATTGATTTGTTGAAGAGTAAGTTCGATGAGCGCATTATTTCCAGAAATGGACCGGTGGAATGGCCGCCGCACTCGTGTGATTTGACGCCTCTAGACTATTTTCTTTGGGGTTATGTGAAGTCATTGGTCTACAGTAACAAGTCGAAAGAGTGGTCGAAAATTGGGTTCAACGATTGGACTTCGTAAAACGTGCATGCAGTGGTCATGCAAAAGAAATCGAATTTCATACTTAAATGTATATGTTCAAACTCGATAATAAAAAAAATTAGTTAAAAAAGTCAAACCGTTTGTGTTTTATTCAAAAAAGTTCAAAGTTGAAGCGCTCTTACTGAAAAACGCTTTACATCTGTATAGTAGTCATGCGCCAAACCATTCTGCTACGGCAGTCGACTAGAACTACATTAGATCGCCCTAAGGAACCCGTTATACTCATTTAATTCCATAATGCATTAATAATTCGACGTGTATAGAAAAAGCTAATGACGTCGTACAAAGTTTTTCTGCGTGTGTAATACGCTTTCTTGTGCATAATTGCAGCAACTGTATGCCACACCATATGGCAGCGAAAGAGCTGAAATGGGAGGGACGGGTGATAGCAGATTTGTGAAGTGCTTTAGAAACCATATTGAGGAAAAGTCATTAGTAACAATTTTGAGAAACCATTAGGGAAACTGCTTTTCAAGCTAAGTAATTGCATAAGGCAGCATCAACAAAAACAACAACAGCAGCTGCAGCAAAACAACAAAACAACAGCCCGAGTGCCAACTCCAAAATAACAATCGCCTTTGTTGCGCACAATATTTCCATTGTTTTCTATCCCTCCACTCCTCTTCCACTTTGCCACCCTTCAGCCACTGTGGGATTGCAACCAGATGAACTGCTCTAACAGTGAGTTGAATTGCATGCGAGTGTTGGTGGTGATGCGTGCATTATTTCTTCAGGCTAAATTTAAAATTGATTTTTATTGAATTTTAAAAGTTTTTAATAAAATGTTTAATATCACCTGTGGCATTCTGTTCTGGGAAGACGCACACTCTTGCTCCTTGGCTAAGCGCACAATGCAGCTCCGGCTGATGGCTGATGGCTGATGATTCGTGGTGGCCCTTGGTCTAGTGCTATGGCAACCATAGTCGCCCATTTTCATGTTCATTGCATTTAATGCTGCTTATTTGCTGCTTTCATACAAATGTTGTTGTTGTTGTTGTTGGTGGTGTTGTTTTTATTGTCGGCGGCAGTGCTTTTGTGAATATGGCAAGAGCTCAAATGGCATTGCCTTCTCGCTTGAGATGTTGACGCTGTCGATGGATGGATTTGCCGTTGTTGAGTTTTGGTGGGGCTTCAGCATCAGCATCAGCATCGCATGAATAATTCGCAATTGCTTGTTGTCATTCAATTGCGATTGTTTTGCGCAAACTCTTCATGAATGCCATCAACTGTTGTCTACATCGCAATTGCCATCGTGGTTGTTGTAGTTGTAGTGATGTTGTTTATCTTTTATGCTTACACGATGAGCTTCTGCGATTGTTTGTGAACGAACAACATACACATTATTTATCAATATGTAAATTTATGCATACGACTTAGTGATGTAGATTTCCAATCAAAAAAATTTTATATGAAGGTATGGCAGGATATGCACAATATTCATGAGAGCTACGTTTAGATGAACTGGTGGACATTTTTGGTACTTCGAAAATGTATATTAAAAAAAAAAACTTGGATACCTAAAGAATAATTTCGATTTGTGGTTATAATATAAGGTCTGAAATTACCACAAAAAAAAAAAACAAATGTCGATACACGTAAACATAATTTCGGAAGAATTAAGCATCCGTGTTGAGGTAATTTTCGCCAATTAGTTCAATTTTAAGTTCGCATTGCCGCCGTAGCCGAATGGGTTGGTCCGTGACTGCCATTCGCAATTCACAGAGAAAACGTCGGTTCGAATTTCGGTGAAACACCAAAATTTAGAAAAACATTTTTCTATTAGCGGTCGCCCCTCGGCAGGCAATGGCAAACCTCCGAGTGTATTTCTGCCATTGAAAAGCTTCTCATAAAAAGCATTTGCCGTTCGGAGTCGGCACAAAACTGTAGGGTCTCTCCATTTGCGGAACATCACTAAGACGCACGCCACATATAGGAGAAAGAGCTCGGCTAAATACCAAACAGAAGTGTATGCCCCATTTATTTATTGTTCTTTGTTTGTTTTTATGGTATCAAAACGGTACGTAAGTGCTACTTGTAGTGTACCTGGAGTACTCTTGCCATCTAACCTACCTACCTACGTAAGCCAAGATCCAGACGGACGGCCAATTCCCCCTACCTACATACCTGAACCAAAATCCTTACGACAGATTTACCACGTAGCCGAAGGACAAAGGACAACAAGTTGAGAATGGAATCGAGGAATCGACATTTCGGAGTCTTCTTCAACACTTCGCTCTACAGCCGCAATATTCTCTTCGCTGCGCACATTTATTTATCCTCCTGATGTTGAATCGAGAAGAGTGAAATTAGTGCGTAGGCGATCTCGTAACGACGCTTGCCGGACTACATTAAGGTCTAGTTTCACTTAGGCCTAAGAAAAGTAGATTGTAGTTTCTGAACTCTTTGCTCACCTGGGCCAGTCATGAGGCTGGCTTCTAAAAGCATTCGATCGTTCCATGTTCCAAATCTAGTTCTGCTTTTCATGGCAAGGGTCGTCAACTTTGAAAGGGTTTGAAGTATCCAAGGGTTATTTTTTGCGGTTTCGTTGTTAAGATGACATTTAAAATTAGTTGTGTTATCAGCTTTGCTTTCCCATTTTGTTGTCGGTGTAATGATTTTAGCCACCAGACTTCCTGCCAATCCGTGGCTTACTGACTTTAGGAATATCTCATTAAGATGATTTTTTAAAGTGTCTATTATTTGGTGAGTTATAGACTTTTTGGTAAAATATCATCGGTTCCGATCCGACCGCTTCAACTCAATAAAACACGTTTTTCTCAAAACTACTTTTTTGGAGCTGGCGGTAAGGTTATCTCGTGTTCCAATGGACCGATTTACTTCAAACTTTGGGGAGGATGTTTTTCATGGATTCCTTTATCGGACGACTCTAGCTCGAAACTAAAACTTTTCATTTAGTATTTAAAAAAAAATCGGTACATTGGAAAAAATATGCAAAAAAAAATTTTTTTTTTCAAACAGCCGCCATATTGTGAAAAATATTTTTTTAACTTGTCGAAGACTCATTCGATAGTGGCATCTATAATAATTAAGAATCCGTTTGATTGTTGTTTTTCAGATAACCAGGAGGGTTGAAATCATGTACACCGGACACCCCCTCTTTTTCTTGGATTCTCTACTTTGACAGCGCATAATTTTGTCAATTTTAATCGTAATCGCTAAACAAATGATACAAAAATGGATGGTAAAATGTTTTTTGTTTACTTTGTACAGCGCTTAAAAAAACGGTCGAAATTCATGCCTCTACACTAGAATACTCCCTTAAATGATTCATGATGACTTCTCAAACCTTGCGGGACAGAAATGTCAATGCAGTTTGTCATTCTTAGTGGTCAACCCACAGTTATTGATATCAATATCGATATCATGCAGCTAAAGGAACACTCGATACAAGATATAAAAATTAGAAACAAAAATATGGCCGAAATAGTTCAAAAAGTGTTCAAAATTGGAATATGTTAAATTAATTTTAAATGGAAATTGGAAATGGATTATCTTCTATGTAAATGCAGAAAAAAGTCGTAGTACATATATAGAGACGGTGACTTTTTGCATTCAAAAATAATCGACAAGTCCTCTCAGAGGCAGTGCAAGCGTAACATCGAAAAATTTTCAGAAAATAAACTCTTTCAGAAAAACGGATTTCCATGTTTAAGCGTTTTGATGTTTAAGTTCAATTATATAGTTGATAAGGCATGACGGGTTCCACTAGATAACTTGAACCTACTGTCTCATAAAAAAAAAATTCTCTCGCGAATAAAATTTTCATTATATCTAAAGAAATTGAGATGAGTCGTGTATACGCAATTGTTTTTTATTCGATTTTTTGGTGATTGCCAAAAAGTTAAATGAACTCATCCCATACAAACATTTTCGAGAAAACAGCTGTTGAAGGTAAATCATTTGTTTCCGCAGTTTTTTTTTTCTTATCTTTACTTTTAGCAAACTTGGCAACAAATTATGACTTTCTGATTTTTATCATGTGAAAGAGCGTCTCAAACTCTATCCTAATTAACAAAAAAGTGGAAAAAGTTGTTTTGATACCTAAGCTCTTTTTCGTAGAGAAGACCCCATATATGTATACATAAGCGAGTATATACTCACTATTATAATGTGCAAGTATTCCAATATGAAAAGACATATAAAAAAAAGCACACACTTCTTTGATAGTTTTATGCTGGAAATGATTTGTCGCTCTGGTATAGCTCAACTTCGTGACTTTGCTGATGCTTTCACCCTGAAGTTTCCTAATTTGTTTGATGCGCGCAACCATGGCTTAGCGATTGTTTAAAGTTCATTGGTACTAGCATTGACGTCTTTTAAGGTATATAAGTACTTGAACGATAGCAAACGTATAAAAGTTGCATCACTACTCAAAGCATTCACGTATTTGTCGTTCTGTAAGTTTGCTGTGCAAATGCACTTCTCCATTGCAATTCCTTTCTTATTTGCTTAACAATTCGATCAGCGAAACGTGGGCGTATTTACGAGCACATACTAAATCAGTACATACTGCAACAAATAAAAGCAAAGAATGTGGTATGGCGAGGCAAAGAGAGATGAACGCGTGGAATGTTAGTCCGGAGAAGCTCATTGCACCGGGAACTGATGCATGAAGCATTTGCCTGTATATGTTTCTATGGCAGCAAATAACGTCTCAGTGCTACTCAGTACGGTATAGGTGCATCACGCTGTTCCTGTTGGTTTTGTAGCCGTCGCACTGCAAGGACATTTGTAGTTGCGTATACGCACCGTTGCACCTCGTACTAATAACTCCATGTAGAAATTGTTCTTGCCGACTCACTCACAAACTTGTTTGTACTTCCCAAAATGATAATTTATTTTTGTTTTGGTTTATTTGTGTATGCGTGTACGTGCATTTGTGTTTGACTATATAACATTGCGCTCAGCTGCTTTGCGAGTTGTGTGGTTGTTTTATTCCCGCAGGGATATACAGTAGCACCAACTGGTGCGCTTCGGGTGAATGTGGAGCCATAACTAGATCGTATGCTTACAGTTTTCTGTAGCAGAGAATTTGGAACTAGGGTTGCTTAGCTGTGAACTATTATTATATTACAAAATTTCGAACTTTTACCTTCTTTTTCGCTGAATGCTGGTGAAACAATCTCTGATATTATATATCACTGATATTATATATCAGTTCGAAATTCGAGTTAATATTTATTTATTTATTTATATGAAAAATAATTATAAATAATTACATTACGCTAGTAGGACAACTAGCATCTGGGTCTATCGGCCGGAAACTTTTAGTTAATCTACACCGAAGGAGAGAAATAAGCTCCGGACTCGAATTTTGTATTTTCTTTCAAATAATTATAGATAACATCATATAATACAATATATTTTGCAAAAAAGTACCAGGAATTGATGAATCAAATACAAAATATTTATTATTCTTACAAATTTATTGTAGATAACTTCTCTATCTATGCCATCTTAAATGTGGCATACTAACTAAGTGAGAAAAAGTGGCAGGGTAACAGTATTGGAATTTGCAGTGACAGCTGCACTGAAGCCCTTGCTAACCCACGCTGCTCTTCGAAGTTAGTCGGTGAATGTAAGAAAAACTGAGCAGTGTTGGAAAACACAACAAAGTTAGTAGTTTTATTTGGGTGCTTGGACATTGGTATTACAGGGAACCAGTTACTTGATAAATTGGCTAATGAAGGCTCTGCAAGTAATGCCTTTCTAGGTGTCAATTACGCACCGATTCAACTATGGACGTTGGTCAGGGTTGAACTCGTGCAGAGTAGCCAAGTGCTTTGTGAAAGAATCAAACAGGAAATTAGCGACCTTTCTTCTAAAGATTAGTAAGAAGAACATGAGAGTACTGGTGGGTGTAATCACAGGACAAAACGGCTGTGGTCAGCATATGACTACCATGGGGGTCGAAGATAACCCGATATGTCTATCCTGTCTTGAGGATGCCGACATTGCAGAGCATTTTCTCTATAGCTGTAACCGGCGTTTTCCAGAATCACACTTAGGATGTTGGGTTCCGATATACTGAGTATGGATAATGTTCATACTCTTCCTCTTCCGGATCTCTTAAGATTCACCAATAAATCCAAAAGATTTGTGGAAGAGTGACCTCAAACTAATTTATCCGTCTTACCACCCACTTTTTATCTTTCCTATCTTTATTCTTTCTACTTAATTCTATCCGGGTGTAGTACAATGGCCTCCTGAGAGAGTGCTTGGACTTGTCCAACCCCCCACAAATCTAATCTAGGCAAATATAAAAACTTATTCCAGAAAATAAGTTTGATTATTACCAAAGTATTTTTGCAACCCATTTTTCTTAATAGACTTCATTTATCTGCGCGCATTCTCTTTTATGTCTTCTCTCGACCAAAAATTGCTATCAAAAGTGAGTTGTGGAAGAAGAAAAATTTTTGCCGTAGGTATATTTGGCGAATACCGTGACAGTTTGATGGTATTTATTGAGTTTTCGACCAGTAATTTATTCCCAATGGCAAACTTTATGCTCTGCTGCAAAACTTGTGATTTTTTTTTGCTATCAATTTGATGATTTTGAAGATTTTTCTTTTAAAAATGTTGCAATTTTTTACCGATTAACTTTTTTTTTAATTGTGGCAATGCCCTTTAATGCTTACGGATACTCAATTCTCGGCACTTTTTTGACAATTCAATACTCCATGGTCTTTTCTATCCTCTACTGATCATAGTATCTGCCTTATCCCAACCCAGCTGTCGCAATAAACCATAACCAATGTATTTGTCAAAGCTCACTTTTATTAGATTCGATTGTTAGATTGTTCTTTTTTGGCAACTTTTCTTTTTTTTTTTTGCAAAAATATAGTTTGTTCTACAACAAGAGCCCCTTATTGGGTAGTCGAAAAAGTCTTTTCGTATTTTGTCAATAGATGTCGTTGGAGTCATCTATCTCCAGTGCTACCAATCACATTATTTCATATCATATGGTGTTAGAAAGGTGACATTTTAAGCTTTATTTAACCAAACAAAAAATTAAATTCGGAGAAGTTGAAAAAAAGTTATAGCTGTTCAAAAATGAGTGAAAATAATGAAGAAATTCGCTATATTTTGAAATTTTTGTATAAAAAAGGGAAGAATGCCACGCAAGCCACTAATGAAATTTGTGAAGTTTACGGAGACGATGCTGTATCAGTTCGTGTAGCACAACAATGGTTCGATATGAAAGATGCACCTCATTCCGGTCGACCTATCGTTGAAAAAGTCGATGAATTTATGGAAAATATTGACCAGGACCGTCACATAAGCTGCCATGACTAAACATTCAAGGCACTAAACATTCATCATCAAACGGTTTTGAACCATTTAAAAAAGGCTGGTTACAAAAAAAAGCTCGATGTTTGGGTACCACATGAATTGTCTGTGAAAAACTTAATGGACCGAATTAACATCTGCGATTCTTTGCTGAAACGAAATGAGGAGAGGAGACGAAAAGTGGATCAAATACGAGTACGACAATAATGTGCGAAAAAGATCATGGTGCAAGGGTGGTGAAGCTCAAAGGTCGCAAAGCCAGGATTGACGCCTCGAACGGTTATGCTATGTGTTTGGTGGGATTGGAAAGGAATCATCCACTAGGAGCTACTCCAGCCTACTCGAACGATTGATTCTACACTTTACTGTCAACAACTGATGAGATTGAAGCAAGCAATCGAAAAAAAAACGGCCAGAACTGATCAGCAGAAAGGGCGTCGTCTTCCATCAGGACAACGCTAGGCCACACAACTCTTTGATGACTCGGCAAAAACTGGGAGAGCTTGGCTGGAAAGTTTTGATGCATCCACCATATAGCCCTGACCTTGCACCATCGGACTACCATTTGTTTCGATCAATGCAGAACTCCCTTAATGGAGTAAAGCTGGCTTCAAGAGAAGCCTGTGAAAATTACTTTTTTTTTTTGGCCGGACACCATAAAAGTTTTACACTGATGGAATAATGTCTCTAGAAGAAAAATGGCAAAAGGTGGTCGACCAAAATGGTACATATTTGGTTTAATAAAATTCATTATAAATATAAAAAAAAAAATGAGTTGAAGTTTGATTAGAAATACGAAAAGACTTTTTCGACTACCCAATATATACAAGTTTTGAACTTTGTGAACACTTTTTAATTTTTAATTTTTAATTTTTAATTTTTAATTTTCTTCATTTCAACTTCAAACTTTGTATTAAAAATTCTTAGAAAAGTTTTAGGTACACAGTTTTACAGCCTGTTTAATGCTAGCTTAACTAATTTCATGAAATTTTTTAAATGGCGAACACTTTTTAATTTTTAATTTTTAATTTTTAATTTTCTTCATTTCAACTTCAAACTTTGTATTAAAAATTCTTAGAAAAGTTTTAGGTACACAGTTTTACAGCCTGTTTAATGCTAGCTTAACTAATTTCATGAAATTTTTTAAATGGCGAACACTTTTTAATTTTTAATTTTCTTCATTTCAACTTCAAACTTTGTATTAAAAATTCTTAGAAAAGTTTTAGGTACACAGTTTTACAGCCTGTTTAATGCTAGCTTAACTAATTTCATGAAATTTTTTAAATGGCGAGAATGTGCAACACCGCCAGAGAAAAAAGGATCAAAACTTTATTCACCCTTTATAACACTAAAATTTAATGAGCTATAAAACTGTGTACTGATTTTTTTCTGATTAAAACGATTTGTTTTACGTTTGAATTTTTTAGAATTTTTATACAATATTCCATAGCTTGATCTCTCAACAGGATGGAGTCATACTCCGCAGACAGATGTCGCTACTTGCGAAATGAGTAGCAAAGTGGTGAGCACTCGCCCAAAATCGGACTAGTTTTGAACCACAAATTCTTCCTACTACTTTTGGTTTCCCTTCAGAGATGTATTCTCTTTGTATTGCTGTCAGCTTTGTTTTGGCCACGAGCAGCGCCAGCATTCGTTGGATTCTTGCATTTGTGGTTGCTGCTGCTGCTTTGGTTGCTATCGTTATTTGTGTTCACAAATGTTTGCTAGGCAGTAATGGCAACGGCAACCAACAATCTCCGATGCCTTGTTATGACATCTCGTTGATAATGGGTTTTGTCGGCGATAATAACAACACTAACAACACATTGCATCAGCATAAATCAATAACGGAGCTCTGAGTCTAGAGCATCGCAATCAGACCCGCAGGTGCAACAGTATTTTGTATGCAACGTGCAACTATGTGAAGTTGATCTGCTGTTGCATATTTATGAGTGCAACTTGAAGTATATTTATGCACACATATATGCGAAAATTGATGCATACATTAGTAAGTTTAGTTGTACTGGTACAATGGCAAACCGCTTGAAAAAAAAAACAGCGAAATTCTTTCCATCAACGAGTACCACGCAAATCAGCAGACTTACCACAACTAGTTGTTGTTGGTGCTGTTGCCAATGCTTTGGGTGCTTTCGCCTTTTTGGTAATATTTGTTTCCCTATGCCCGTTGTTGGAATCGCTATCGTCAGCCAAATGATTTCCACGCAAATCCAAGGTATTTGTTGAGCTTCAACGTTGCGTAAGCAGCGGATTTTCACGATGCTGCCGTTTTGTAGCTGATTTTTATTTGCAGCGGTGGTGTGGGCATAGCGTTTTTGAAGCGCAGTCAACAGTTGAAAATATCAGGCAATTATTTTGATATTTTCGCTGATGAGTCGATGGAGTAGCACAAATGTATGCAAATTAGCAAACATTAAAGTCGTAAGATGTGCAGGTTTTTTTTGGTTTTACATCTGTGTTGTAGAACCATTTAATGCAGCGCAGTTATGGCCAGAATAATCGTATGTCGATTAGGGTGTCTAACCAAAAAAAATTGGGTTTTCCCACTGAAGTACAAAATTGATTGTATTTAAGGACTTGCGTTGTAATATTTCGGACAAATATTAAAATTTAAGTGAGCTGGACTGATTTAAAAATATTTCCAAGAATTAAGTTTTTTTATAAATATCATAAAATTAGTTTTTAAAAATTTTGCTTCCCAAAAATCTTCTCAGATGATGTGGCTGCTGTTGTTGTTGTATGAGTACCTGTAATTCCTAAACTGGACCTCAAATGATACACGCGTTTAAGCTTAAATGGTCTGTAGAAAAATGTTAAAAAAATTTACCAACCGAATCAAGTCGCAGTGTTTTAGTAAATACAACACACGCTCTACAACGGGAACTCTCCAAAACAAGAGCACTCCAGAACGTGATAAAATTTGTTGTGTATTGACTACTGTAAAACCTGAACAAGGCGAGACAGCTCTATATATGAACAATAAGCGTTTAAAAATTAGCGTTTGGTATGCAATGAACTCTGAACTATGAACGGAATGAACTATTTGTGGTTGCGAGTAACGCGCAAAGCACTTCAGTCGCAGTTTTTGCTAGGCATTGTGTTTTCCGTGGATTTGCTGCATAAAAATAAGTTCTGAGAAATCTGTGTGCTTGTCATTGAAAGAAAAATGGGGAGCTGAACTTCCCTCTTTGATGTGCAATACCGTCCATCTCCTTCACAGTTTAAATGCTGCGGTTTCCTCGTGCGCGCAAGTATGCACAAGTCTAAATTGTTTTTCTATTAGAAACTTCAGAGTGAATGTACGTTATTAACGCTTCAGAAGTGGAATGATGATACTGACGTAGACATTTTTTTAAATAAAATATCATACCACAATGAAATGTGAAGCTAATTGCTTAAGCAGATGTGTATTGACTTTATATCTGTTTCGACATTCGAAAACGTGAACATTTTTGTTAATATGAGCGCTCTTTGTTTTAATTAGTTCACGTTATCGAGCGTGCACTGCACTTTGAAATAAGCTCAGTCAACGTAAATTTTTATATTTTTCCAAAATATAAGTTGGCGAAAGCCTTAAAATATAATGGATTCTTTAGTTTCAATGGAAAGATAGTACCGAATTTTTCGTATGGCGAGTGATACACCTAAATGTACACACCTACTTTATTCTTGGCGTACATAATTAAGTTCATTGAAATTAAATATTCTTATTATTTTACATGCCAAATTTTTTTCAAAAGATTCATATAACCTCATAAATCAAGGTTCCAAATTTTGTATATCAACATCACCATCAATTCCTTTTCAGGAATGGAACTTAGGGCCTTGCAGATTTCAATTGTAGAAATATTTCCACATAAACAAAAATTTTGCACCTCCAAATCCAACGTGCATACTGCCGTATGGATTTTTCACATTTCTGTGAGCACCACTTGGAGACTGTCCTCCAAACGGGCTTAAATTCATATTTCCATAACTATAGCTCAAAAAGCGTGGAGTGTAATACATCCATAAGATACAAGTCTACAGAAGATCTGGTGAGCTCCACGAGTAAGATGACCAGATACTCAATAATGCGCCTTTAACAGACGCTCGGTGCGAATTTTAGAACGTGTTTAAATTGTAAATGTCAAAGTAGTCCTCCCTGAAGCTTCCCCTCTCGTTAGCCCCGACCATGCCTACCACGCCGATTGGATACCTCGTGTACAGCTGTGGTTTCTCAGGTTACCAGGGTGTACCACATGGAGGTGTAGGAGTTCAGATTATGGAATGCTGAAAGCTGCTTCCTCAGATTTCTAAAATTCCTTAAATCTCTTTATACGAAATTCACAAAAATTTAAGAATTTTTAAAAAGCATTTTTATATGGAAAACACAGCTGAACATCGCATGCAAAACAAAAATATATAAATAGTCAAAAATCAGTGTGATTTTCAAGAAATCGCGTGATTAACCAGAAATCTCGTGATTTACGAGATATCGATCACTGCAGCCATTTGCCGAATGTATTTCTTTTTCCCAGCTAGTATATAAGTATGCATGTGGGAAAAAAGTAAGGTGAATTTATTTGTCAAACTTCGCGGGATTAAAATTTCGCTCTAGCTATTCTTTCTGAGTTGGCAGCACTATTAATAAGATCTGGTCCAACTTTCATGTGAATGTTTACCAAACGACCAAGAGTGCATTTTTCGATTTTTACAATGTCTGATTTGATTGAGCAGAGAAGTGCCATCAAATATTGTTTGCGGAATAAAATTTCGGCTGCGGAAATGTTTAGCATGTTGCAGAAGGCATTTGGTGATTCGACCATTTCGCAGAAAAATGTTTATGAGTGGTACAAAGACTTCAAAGAGGGACGAGAACGTGTTGATGACTTGGAGCGCTCCGGACGACCATCGACGTCAACAGATGACCAACACGTCAATAAAGTGAAGGAGTTAGTGCTCAAAAATCGTCGGTTGACTGTTTTCGACCTTACTGATATGATAGGAATATCAGAAGGATCTGTGAAAACCATTTTGAAAGACCATTTGGGCCTACGAAAAGTCAAATCTCGTTTGGTACCGAAAACTCTCAATTTCTAGGAAAGAAGTCGTCGCGTTGATGTGTGTGAAACAATGCTTTCAGACTATCAGGACAAGCTCAAATGTATCATTACGGGAGATGAGACTTAGATTTATGCTTACGACCCTGAAACAACCGACCAATCAAGCGAATATCGTGCTATCGTGCTAAAGGCGAGGCCAGACCGAAAAGAGCACGTCAAAGCCGTTCAAAAATAAAGGTCATGATGACAGGTTTTTTCGATTTTCGTGGTGTGGTGCACTATGAATTCCTTCCACCTGCCAAACTGTTAATAAGGAATATTATTTGAGCGTTATGCGTCGTTTACGTGAAGCAATTCGTCTAAAAAGACCAGATTTATGGGTCAACAACTCTTGGTTTTTGCATCACGATAATGCACCGTCTCACACTGCACTCGTTCTTCGTGACCATTTCGCCAAAGACTCCACGCATATCGTTCCGCAACCACCGAATTCGCCTGATTTGGCTCCGTGTGACTTCTGGCTATTCCCAAAACTCAAGAGACCACTCCGGGGAACGCGTTTCGAGTCGATTGAGGAGATAAAAGCTGAATCGAAAAAGGTGCTGATGGCTATACCGGAAATGTACTATTGGGAATGTTTCGGGGATTGGAAAAATCGTTGGCATAAGTGTATTTCATCGAGAGGGGATTATTTTGAAGGGGATGAAATTGATTTACAAGAATAAATAAAGATTTTTCATTTCACCAAATTCACCTTACTTTTTGCCCACAGTATAGTATGTATATTAAGAGAAAATAAGGCTTCAAGGCTTACGGTGCCTGTAACTCAAATGTCGATTTAGTGGAATTGTGCGAAAATTGTTCTACAACCAAAGTTCGCAAAGCCTCTAAAGCCTGAAAATAGTCAAAATTTCCACCTTTCCTCGGAGTTTTTAAGCCTTGTGTACTTTTTGTCACAAACAGCTTACTCGAATATTAGTGCTGCCCCAACTTCTTATAGCAATGATGGATCAACAACTATACTCATACATGTAATAATGTTTATTGTTTTATTAATATTTCATTGTATAGAAATAATGATCAAATTTTAAAAATTTTAGATGAATTTTCTACCAATTCAAGGTTTCAAAAGGTAACAAGCGTATTCAAAATAAGATGACTCGGCTTAAACGACTCCTTAGCGGTTTGACAACTGATAGCAAATGAACACTGGATCGACTTCTTACTTCGGCGACTACCTTACAACTTTGATCACTTAACTTTCGACTTTCGATAACTTCGTCGACTTGACCCGTTTGATTTTCGACAACTTCGATAACTTTACTACGTCGTTGGGATGATTGAGCAACTGCTGATAATGTTGTCACCTTTTTGCACACACATCTGATATAATTTTAACAAATATATAAACGAATGAAAAAATTCTGTAATGTGTTCATATTTATTTAAAGTAGACCTTAAAATTAGTCCAATTAAAATAATATAATATACAAAATTTTATTTTAATGTTTACTATATATTATTAAAGGAGAAAGAGGGCGTTATCATTTATTTACCGATGAAAAGAGGATTAGTATGAGCACCACACTTTCGGCTCATAAGAGGCTTTATTCTCATCACATAGATACATATTGTATATATTATATTTTATTCGATAGCACCACGCAACAAATTGTCTTTAATACTAAGCAATAAAAAAGTATTTTGTTTTTCACTGAGCTGCATTTAACTTTAAGTTACCACGCGTAAAGCTAATTGAGTTGGATGAATCAAATTATTACATAACATCAGATTTATCAGGAGAAAAAGTGTATGGACTTTTATTTACATTTTCACAAATTAGTGATATAAATTTTTACCTTACGTCAAGCAAAGTTTTTGTGAACTGAATGGCTTTACCTCTTGTAGCTGAGTAATTTAATTATGGAAGGGAGAATTTGATATGTATCAACTTGTATGTAGAATTTAAATGGACGAGTGCGTGTCTGTCTATCAGAATTTAATTCTGTTCTGCTCAGTCCACCAGGATGCTAATCCAACAATTTTCACTAATTATAAGCGGCATCAGCCTTTTTAATCTTCCATATAAGGTCAAGGGTTTGTGAGAAGCTATAAAGCCCACCCCCAAAGGGTTAATTTGACCGCACAAATGTAAGTTCACACCTTGAAACCGCGCACCTAAACATGAATATTGAATTAACAAACGCCATCTCATGGTCGATTTTAATGCCGCTTTTTGACCGCAAGAAAAACGCCTATAATACGCAATATCTGAATTTAGTATCAAAATTAATATACTAGTTCGGGAAAAAGAAATTCATTATTTTCTCGATAGATGGCTGTAGTAATCGATATCTCGGGAAGTATCGATCAAGCAATTGGCTTCGCTTGATGTTACTAATTAGTGCCCTGAGTACGTCGAAAGTTTCAAGTCGGCAGCGGCAATCAAGGCGAGGAATAATCATAAGAATCATAAGAATGGATGAAAATAAAATTCTTTATAATTTTTTTACTTCAGAGGGAATAACTGAGCTTTTTTTATGAAAATGTAATGGAATATTACAGTCTTATGTTCATCAATAATTAATGAGACTTTTCTTTGCTTTTAAAATTAATATCCCTACTCTTTTTCCTTTGGCAGGTCCAATGTTTTCACCACTGAGTTTGAGCATTTTTCGCTTTATTTTGCCGATTTTGTTTTGTTAAGCCATAAAATTGTTAAGGCATACAATTTCTTCTGATTCCTGAGCATTGGAACAAGTGATTACAAGGCGTTCGAATTCCGGGTGGTAAGGCTTTTTTTTATTTCCTTGAATATATGCATAAATTTTAAGAATATTGTGCCAAAATTTGTGGCACTTGAGCGTCTGTTCCTCGAGGTCGGCTTTCTCTATTCCTGCTTTTTTGAGGTCCGTGTACGCCTTAAATCGAAATGTACCGTGTAGATGAATCATTGTGAAATTTTCACAGTGCACACTAGGGCGGGTCGATTTAAAAATCGCTCATTGCTCTGTGATAATCGTATTCTAGGGATCAAAATAAGAAACTTTGCTGAAGGAACCATACCTCTAAAACGAATTCTGATGTCCCCCAATTTAGGTCGAACGAAAAATCCCACTTTGACCCATTTAGAGTGCTCCATTCGAGTCCAAATGTATGACCGACCCCCACTAACTTTGGACGGCCGATCCACCCATGCCAGTGGCACACCCCCTGGAACTCCCCTGGGGGGTTCCCCATACAATCATTTCAAAATATCACCATTTTTGGCCTTTACGTGAGAAAAGAAACTAAAAAGTTCGACCCAAATTGGGGGACATCAGAATTCGTTTTAGAGGTATGGTTCCTTCGGCAAAGTTTCTTATTTTGATCCCTAGAATATGATTTTCATAGAGCAATGGTCGATTTTTTTGCCTCACCACAAAAGACACTAAAAGTCCGACCCAAATTGGGGGACATCAGAATTCGTTTTAGAGGTATGGTTCCTTCGGCAAAGTTTCTTATTTTGATCCCTAGAATATGATTTTCATAGAGCAATGGGCGATTTGTTTGTTTTTCCCACAAATCGACCCGGCCTAGTGCACACCCACATAAATTATCGGTTATTATTCAGTGATTTTTTTTTAATTATTAATCACGCACTAACAATTATGCCATTTTGTTTTTAGCGAAAATCGAGTTTTTAGTTTCCAAGTGCTACAAAAAATTGGAAAATCGAAAATCTGAGAGTTATTTCGAAAATCATCTCCTGTATCAAATGCATTTTAAATTTTTGCTTCCGATGATTCTGTTGCAAGTTATTATGTGCACTGCGAAGCAATTTCTTTCGAGGTGTCTCTGGAGATTCACTGTAACTCACTTAATTTTTTATATTGAATTTTGAGTATTTTTTGTATTAAACATTTTTTTGTAATGAAAATGTAGTAAAATGTTGTTAAAGTGTTGAAAATTTAGTAAACAAACTAGCATTACGTGTATCGCAGAAGAAAAATCTCAAGGGAATGTGTTTTTCATATAGTTAACATTACCTACCTCTTAACCTTTTCTATGATTTTACCGACATTTTCAACGATTAGCGCACCAAAGAGAGCCTCATTTTTAACACCGATGCTATCAGAACAAAATTTTTGAAACTATTGCTTAACCATCGCATTCGATACTTTATTGGGTCTATAAACAGCATACAATTTTGGTACTGAAAGAATGTATCAGATTTTCACTTTTTCTTATTTATTTTGGAATGGTATAGCACTTGACTAGCTTCACCAAATACAAAACTAGCTTCAGCTCGCATTTTTCTCTTGCATTTTTTATAAAAGATTAGAAAGAAGTACTAGATATGATAATAACTTTGATATGTTTTGCTTCTCGCCGTCACTGTCGATAATCAGATTAAATCAGCTTTGATGATTTACCTTTTTAACGATATTTTACGTAATATTAAAAACGTATTTCCGTCGATTTCAAGAATATCTGGTTAAATATCAAGCGAAGCATTGCAAGACTTTTCTAGCTTTACCTTTAAATCTCCGCATTATTTTGATGCGTTTTGTCGCTTTTCTGTTTGCCAGTTGGTTTGTTAGGTTCATTAATTCAGTATTTTGTTCGCGAGGCTTAAGAACTTGCGAACTCATTAAATATTTTATAAGCAAATGTCTCCAAGTTTGCTAAAGCAGAGTAATTTTGTGAATCGACAAGATGGGTGTAAACACACCCACACAAATACCTATACATATGCAGGAGTGCCTACCCATGAACGTTTGAAAGCAGGCATAGAATTTTATTACGCTCTAAATTCTACTTTACAGCTCCGGTTACATTTGTTCGTAGTTTTTTGAAATGAAATGGGTGGCAGCATAGTAGTGTAGTAGTGGTAGCGGCAACATTACAGTTAGTGCCACTTCAACTTCCGTCTGTTGTTAACTTTTGCTTGCCTGCATCCTCTCACCCCCTTTTACAGCATCGCTTTCGTTTAGTCGAATAGTCTTTTTCGTTGTGGTGCATGTGCGCTGAAGCTTAGAGATTCATAAAGTTTTGAATTTTATTGTTGTAAATCTCATTACTAAAATACCGCAGAATACATAAATTGAAGACGGAAATGAGAAAAAATGCTGTGGCATGTACTTGCAAAACAGGGGCGGAGTTGAGGGTGAGTTGGAAGCATTGAAAAAATTTCGTCGCTCACGTAAACGTTTCAGTAGAACTTTTCTTTGAAGCAATTTCTTTCGGGATTATTAGAAAACATTCTTTTTCAGAATGTTTTTTTTTTTTTTTCAAAATATTCTTCTTATAATAAATAGGTAGTTTTCCCAGCTTATGGCTTAAATTTCCAGCTTTTTTGTGCCTGAAGAGAAATCAAGCCTTAATATTATATTAAGTAATACATCTGATTGGAGGCAAATTCGCAGGTGAACTTTAAATGGCAGAAGTGGTTAAACAAGATTCGTCTTACAAAATTATAGAATATATTTGTATGCAGATAATCTGATCGCGATTGAGAATAGGGAGGGGCTTGTAGAAGGTTTTGACGGAGATGTGAATGAAACTCAATACATATTCATTGCCATTAAAGCTTTTGTAGATCACAGCTTGATTGAGACGCTATCTAGTTTATGCTGTATCTGCTACAGAAGCAACAAATATTCTGTCAAACCCGATTTTAAAAACTGATACCAGGTATTCAAAACGATTACGCCCTTATTAAATGTTTTTTTTTTTGTGTGGCCAGTTGAAAGCCTTGGGTAGGCGAAGGTAGCTGAAATGGATGAAGTACCACCCTGGCACTCCCCAAGTAGCACTAAAACGCCATTATAGTACCATTGTGAGACCTCCAACAGGCAGTTATCTACAGCTAGCCAGAGATGTTGATGTAATGGAGTAGATTGATGGAATTTAGGTTGAGCGCTTTCCAAAGGTGTCGAAGAAAGAAGCTTCCAGTGATCTTAATCATCTTGCTGCCAAGCCCGGACATTTATAAAGAACGTGCACAACCGTCTCCTTCTCTGAAAGGTCCCAACAGCCGCTGCAATGACCGCCTTGACTTATTTAAAATTCATAAATCTAGATCTAAAAATTTTCTGGTCTTCAAGTTCTAATACTCCGAATACATAAGTAAAGAAACTTTGAAAGAACCCATATCTGTTGTGGCAAAGTAGTTTAGAAGACCATTACTACTTCCTTGATAACTTAGTACTAATCTGTATTTGGCTCCGGAATATGGTATTGTTTCGTAAAACCTTCATGTAGATGTGTTCCTGAAAAAGCCTTCCAATTTTCACAAGTTCAGAAGAAGATTCATGCCGCTACTAAGTGGACTAATCTGGATTCTCTGTTAATATTCTCATTTGTCAAACACGCGATAGGCGGGCGAATTAAACTTAGTCAGGTTTTTAAAAATGAGTACTCGTTTAAGGCTTCCCATTGGAATACCGAGAGAACTCCGAGTTATTGCTCAAATGCTCGCCATATCCGGTGGCTTGCATAACAATTTCTCTGGAATCTCTAGAGATGAGAAATTTGTAAAGTCTACTCCACACTTTCTTTTGCAAATGATTCGCCCTTCGCCACTTAAAACATCAGCGGCATCACCACATCGTGTACCTTGTCAGTTAAGTCACAGTCATGCTGTAATGGCTGATTAAATTCTCCAATAGATAAGCGAGTCGGCCCAGCGCTCCTTACATGTATGGTAGTGAGCTACCATGGATTTATTGGAAGTGTTCGAAAGAACTTCTAAGCCGGTAACTCTTGACAGGGGTGGACATCTTAAACGATCCCTTTGCATCCATCCTGTGAGACCAAAAAAAATATTTCTCTTTTTTTGCCAGCTGTGATGGGAGTGAGACATTCCAGCATTTAATTTTCAGCTCTCTTACTTTCGCTAGGCGAAGATTCAGACATTTTTGTTCTCAAATCATATGTAATTATGTCTGAGAAGTTATAAGACATGGATATTGATCGGTTGCTTGATTTTCTTAATAGCACGGAGTGACTTTTGATCCGCAGTTGTTGATTAGTATCGTTTCTTCTATAATGGGTGAGTGAGTTCTTTCCATCGTATACAACCATCTAACCTAATCTACCCTCTGCAGGGATGGTTTTTTAGCAAAGCATATTTCTATTGATTCTTGATTGGCGCGATAATCACTGATGCGGATTTGGTAGATTTTACCATAACAAAGCGCGCCAGCCGTTTGTTTCTCATGATAACCTTCGCCAGTTGGAAACACCAAGTGAAACTAAGTCCTTCCCCACCTGATATTTCTAACGTAAAGGAGGTCTTCCTCTTCTTCTGCAACCACCAGTTGGTACCGCATTGAATATTTACTTTCAAAGTCAGAGCGTTTGTATCAATTCGGACGATATGGCTCAGCCAACGTAGCCGCTAGACCTTTATTCGCTGCGCTATGTCTATGTTGTCGTAAAGCTCATACAGCTCATCATTCTATGGCCTGTGATACTAGCCGCAGCCAATGTGCAAAGATCCAAAAAACCTCCGCAGATTCTTTCTCTCAAACACTTCAAGGGAGACCTCATCGAATGTTGTCATCGTTCAAGCTTCTGCGCTATACGATAGGATGGGCATGATGAGAGTCTTAATAGGTGTTAGTTTTGTTAATCGAGAGAGAACTTAGTCGAAAGTAGCACTTGTTGGCAAGAAAGGTTCTGCGTTGGGTTTCAAGGCATTAATGTTGTTTCCTAGATATACGAATTCTCGTACAACCAATAAATCATAACTATCAATTGTGACGTGGGTGCCGATACGCGAGTGCGCCGACTGTTTGTTTGATGACAGGAGGTACTTCGTTTCGTTCACGTTCACCAAGAAACCCATTCGCTTTGCTTCTTTATCTTAAAGCTTATTAGTTTACTACAATTCCAGATTTAGGTGGCTAACGCTCTCTATGACAGTCTACAGGCGCCCATTTTGATTTGGAGACATATTGATGATGAAACCGCTTCACGCTTCTTATAAATTCTTCTTCTATTAAAATACGCAATATTCTGAGTGCTGCGGATTCTAAGTCTGCCAGGTAATCAAGAAGTAGGAGTTTATACAACGGTGTCGCGTTTTGATAAGAGTGCGACATTGGCAGAGAAACTGTTCAGCTTTCCCTATTTCCTTGCTGTTCCTGCAGTAAGAAAGAAGAATAGAAGAAACCGCATACGCTTCCGCTATCAGAGACATAGCTAATGCCCGATGACTACTACACTTATGGAACTAGTCGAGATAGGCACGGGATCTAGATTTATTTCCATTTATTCTACGCCAGAATTGTGGAGTTACTTCCCATTTGGCAGCCTCTTATTCAGCTTGGGGGACACTGCAGTGGTAAGGTAGCAGCAGGCTTAGATTCAGCTGCAGCACTTCTAGGGAAAATCATTTCCGATTCCATTATTTACCATTGTATCTCCAGTGGCAGCAGTATCTAACGGTGGGTCATGACCTTTTACGTTATTCCAATAAAGTCTTTTCAGTCTTTTCAAACTTTTTTTTTATTTTGGAGATTGAACATTGTCATTTATGAATGAAAAATTATATCGTTCAAATGACTGCCACGACTGGCTTTACAGTAGGTCATTCGATCAACCCAATTTTTAAGCACATTTTCGATTGTTTGGGCTCCAATTTCATGAATGGCAACTTCAAAATATAGAAATATCGAGTGTTATAATTTAGCATCCTGTGCACACCTCGAATAATTCCAACAATTTTTGAGTGTTCAAATCTTACGTTGCAACTTAACCGAAATTTTCCATATTCATCTGTGGAGAGAAGGTCTACTAGAGTCTCGAGAGTCTTGGTTGCGGTAGACGGCAGCGTTCCGAGTACATAACTCGGCCCTAAAGTTAAATATTATGTTATGGAATAGTCAAATATAGAAGCAACACGCATTTAGTATTAGTCTGCCCAAAAATATATTAATTTTGCTCCCGATTATGCAATCGAAATGGATTTGTAACTAACTTCAAGCTATTTTTGAGGCCCAAGAGAATTTACTTTTATCTATTAAGTATTTTTTGTTTGTTTAATTTGAAGCAGTTATTGGCCTTTACCTGTACAATACGCTCCCGCACTACAATCATCCATTGTCACAAGTGGCCTGTAAAGCGGCCTAGCGACCGGCATCGGATAACTACCCATACCACTTCGAAAAAATAAACATAACTGCGGTTGTAGGGCCTTACTTTCTACTTCGCACACACCAACATACATACATACAAGTACGTATTGAGCGCTACGTGAAATGGTATTCAAATTGGGTACATGGCAGCCACAAGTGTACGCGCGGCGCAAAACTTTTACGCTAACTTCCGCTCCACATACAAGAAGAGGTTACGGAGGACAGCTACAAATGCCTTAAAGAACTTGAGCCAGCCAGGCATATTTCTCTTTTTTGGGCAACTGCTTTTACAATTTACATACCAACTTTGTGTGCTTGTGAGGGGGAGAAGCGGAAATTTTGTGGGTGAACCAGTTTTTTTTTTTTTGTGGGTTGAATAAAGCAAGAGCTTGTAAGTAAGTAAGCCCAGTGGGGATGTACATTTTTTCCCTGTTTATGAAATCGGGATTTTCGGGATACCGTTTTTAGAATCTCGGGAGCTTGGTACTAGTCGCGCTGCATTATTTTGCAACAACTTTTCTCGTAAGAAATTACAAATCCCGTAAAGTCCGAAATTATTTGCCAACAATTACGGCATTTAAAAAAGACTGCCATCCCTGGATTAGCATCCCTAGTGTACACGTAGTATAATATCAGCGAATTGCTATGTCACATTTGTGTACGTGTGTGTGTGTGTATACGAGGCGTTCACTGTTGTTGCTAAATAATTAAATTTAGAGTTGCTTTCTTTTTGAAGTGGTGCGTACACAAAGAAAACATTTTGGATTTGGGATACTGGGTGGTAGCTTACGTTTGCTGGCTGTATCTGTTAGAGGTGCACATACACACATACATATGTATATGCATTTGCACTTGTAAATGTGTATGTTTCTATGCAAGAATTCGTGAAGAGCTGCCTACGGTTTGACAATAAACTAACGGTAAGAAAATATCAATAAGTAAATATTCTTTTTTGAGTGCAAACATTTTTTTAATATTTTCGCTTTAGGAAGTCCTCACGCAGAGAAGTAAGTATTTTATAGTTATGTGTTCCTTTCCAGATATTTAAGCTAATTGGGGTTGAAACTCGCGGTGAATTACGATGGCAAACAACTTTTAATGAGACAATATGCAAAGTTAGCAAATTTGAGTAGCTTTACAGAGAACCCGAAGGCGAATGGTATGAGAGGTGCGATGTACATAAAACGAACGCCAATCCAATTTATAGCCGGTCCTTTTTGACGAAAACAAAAAAAAAAAAGAAAAATTTAATAGCAAATTTGTTATTCAAGTTTAAGGTCTGGCCTTTATGAGTGACAGGCAACGTGCGGCATGTGTGGCAAGTGCCCGAAATTCCTTTTATGTATTCGCTTTTTAATATGTACGCGTGTGTGTGTGTGCGACGATTCGATGCCATGAACACCAGCTGTGTAAGCGCATTAAAGGTATTTTATATCAAAGGTGAAAAATTGAAAATTAGATCGCTGCAGAGGATGGATGAAAGGAAAATTGAGAGGCAAAATAAGTGAGGAGCAGAGCAAGCAAGCAACCAGCTATTATCAGATTTTAAACCGAATGTATCAGTGGCGTAGAAAAAGGTTTGATTGAAGTTCCAGCTTTTCATATACTGGCCCGTATATAGGGTTTTCCAATAAACGCGCAACAAAAGGGAAGAAAATAAGTTAAATGTGTAAAGCAATAGCGGAATTTTTTTTTTTCTTTTTTAAAAAAATGTGTGCCATTATGGAATATGGCATTGTTCAAATGATCGCTGCGGCTTTGCTTGTTGGAACGTATCTGAGAGACGAAATTTTAAATTTTTTATGTAATTAGCTTAGAATAATAAATATTTAAGGGATTAGGGGTAGCTAGACTCGCTCTTCTAGGCTCTCCAACAATTGACAATCTTTCAGTACTCTCGGACCTGAAAATCGAATCTCTCATTAAATTCTCGAAATGAATTAATATCTTGGACCAAAACCTATAGTCAAAATCTCGGTTAGGTGGGGAAATCATATAATATAATGAGCTCTAGGGCAACACAACGGACCCAGCTTGCGGTCTATGTGGCACTCCGATGCGGGGTCACCCTTAAACCAACCAACCAACCAGATGATGATTTTCGATAATTTTTTGAAAATGATGATTTTCAATAATTTTTTTTGCCACACAGTTGCTTTATTTTACAATAATAAAAACATAGTATTAATACATCATGCTTCGACACGACTTTAGCAAAATTTCCAAACAAAAAAATAATAATTGTAAACGTTTGTGTGGATCCCCCGTTTCTCAAGAATTCCCTTGCGGTGATCATCACAAGTCTTTGGAGATTCATCTAAACCTAATCAGGCAAGAGAAATTAGTTTTACTAATAGATAATCTTGTGCCTGACCGAAGTTTTTTTTCCAAATTATCCATTTATCTATCAGGAGATATTTTTCAGATTTTCGAGAAAAAACCCGACAAATAATTGTTAAAAAAAAAAATTTTTATTTTGAAAAAAAAAAAAAATCCTTCGATCAGGCACGAGTTTTTTATGTTTTTTTAAAAGCAGTATAAATTTTAATGAAATCCACCAAGCGATTTTTAAGTAACAGTGACCACCAGTTAAAAGCCATAGTTTTGAAAAAAGCGCGTTTGAAGTTTTGCGAACGCTCCGAAGCGCCCGAGCGCCCTTTGTTAATTGTTGAATAATTCGAAAAGTAGTTGTCCAATTCACTTCAAATTTTTAAATAATATTTTTAAGACACTATACTTTAAGGAAATGCAAAACAAAAAATACCATTTTTTAAAAATTCTGACTACCTTTAACCCCTTAATGGTTCATAAATATAACTCGAGTTCTTTTCACCAATTGTGGCTCGAGGCTAGAGTTGCCAATATTGCTATCAACAGTTCTTGCATCACTCATATGCATCTATGTGTATTTAAAAAAATTTTAAAACTACTTTTGCTCATTGTTTCTGCATTCGAAATTAGGCGGGGAATGCTTGACTTCTCTCACGATTGCATCCGAATACTTCAATAGCATAGAGGGTAACTGCTGGGCGGATCAGCTGGCTAGATAGGGGACCCTGGAGATGATTTTATCGCAAAACAAGAGAATTGGTTTCCTTAAGAACCTGTGGCCTACTCCTGGAAAGATGGGCTTCGCGTCAACTGAGCGAGCGCTGGGCTCCTACGCAAACGTGCAAAGTCGCGAGGATCTTTTGGCCACTGGTAGATGGCGTGCGCTTAAGGGGGCCGCCAAAGCTAACAAAACCGCAGCTCTCGAATTTGGTAGGTGTGCATCCTTACCATACATTGCCTGCTAGATATCCACGCGGTGAGACTTGGGATTGCTTCTTGCCCTTTCTGCAGAAGCTGCCTGAAGGACGAGGTAGAATCATCTTAGCAGCTTCTTCTCAACAGTCCTGCTTTCGTAGGGCAAAGATTTAGACATCTGAGCAATCACTTTTTGCTGCATCTGTGGATATCACGGGCTTAAATTTCACACCTGATCAAATTCATCAGTAGCTTGAAGCGAATACGAACGTAAATAGCCGTTGTTGGTCGTCATCCACTAATTCAAAGCCTTTTCTTCTTATTTCAACTTTTTTGCTTCTTTTCCTTCTGCTTTTCTACATACTTTTCCATTCCTTTTCAGCTATATATGAGAAGATCTCTAGTGAAATTTAGCGTGGAAAAATTTTTTAGAATCCTTTAACCTTCTTTAACATTTAACATTTAACATTTTTTGTTTGTAATTCTCTACAAAAGGGTAAAACGACCATTCTTTGCGGGATCCAATGATTGAAATTTTGTCAAGTTACTCGTCTTGAAATTGTACCGTCCGAATATATGTCAAAATTAAGAATTTCACTCAGGTAATCGTTTTAATAATTCTTGCCACTTTTTTGAAAAGAGCTCAGGTACACAATTGAAAAGGCACCTGAAAACCTGAAATAGTTACCTGTAAATCGCTACCTGTATCGCAGGCGATGGAACGATGAGCTGTATGAGCTTTACATAGACATAGCGCAGCGAATAAAGATCCAGCGGCTGGGTCATGTTGTCCGAATGGATACAAACTCTCCGGCTCTGAAAGTATTCGATGGGGTACCAGCTGGTGGTAGCAGAGGAAGAGGAAGGCCTCTTCTGCGCTGGAAAGATCAGACCCTAGTACTTTCATCCTAAATTGATTTCATTTTACCCCCCAAAAAACGACCCTTTCATTTTTCTTCAATCGGCAAATCATTATTCTACAATCAGTGGTAATTAGAGTCTAATGCTCGCTATTAATTGGTACGTAGATTTGCCTTTCGGAATATTTCGCCAGATAGCTTATATGAATACCTTTTCAAAGAGATATCACTGATAACTGTAAAAGACATGAGTTGATCAGATAAGACATCATGCGGTTGTTTCTGTGCGAAAACAGAGTGTGGAGGATTTCTTAGCTTGACAATTTGCACTTAATTGGGAAGATGTCGATCAAGCTCAAAGAGCACCGAGCGAGCACACTGCCATGCAAAATGGTGAGCTCCTCTTTGCCAAAACTTCTAGGCCTAACATATTTACCCTTTTACAGAGTGGTGAAGCCTTAAATGAACACTGTCCCACAAGAATCCTTGCAGTAAGACTCAATCTCGCTTCGAGTCTCTCCTGTGATGGCAATCAACTGAAATATAATAAATTCAGAAATAAGTTCTACTTTATAGCTGTCTTGCTTGTCACAAATGTGATATGGAGTTAATTTGGCTTTGAGAAGCTATCTGGGAAGCTTTCGCATCAGCAATTATTAATCCATCCTTTTAGACGGGTTTTGCATATGAGGGAGAAGTTCCTCATTATTCTGCGAAAACTTGGTATATATACGGGTATTTTAAATTTGTATATTGCTTCATCTTGGCTAATTTTATTTTTTCATCGAAATTTACATCGAATAAAATGTACATCGATAGAGTGGGAAATTATTCTCTCCATAAGAGTAGGAAAGTATTCTCTCCATAGAGTGGGAAAGTATTCTCTCCATAATTAAATAATCTACAAGCCATCTACCACGTCACCGTTATAAATCGAAATCGGGTCGGGCTCTTCTCAATAGGTTTTGCGGTTCGATAAGAAAAACTTAAAGCAAAGTGAAAGCAAAATGAATGAAAACATTTTTCTAATAGCGGTCGCCCCCCTCGGCAGGCAATGGCAAATCTCCGAGTGTATTTCTGCCATGAAAAAGCTCCTCATAAAAATATCTGCCGTTCGGAATCGGCTTGAAACTGTAGGTCCCTCCATTTGTGGAACAATATCAACGCACACCACAAATAGGAGGAGGAGCTCGGCTAAACACCCAAAAAGGGTGTACGCGCCAATTATAGGTATATACTATATATTATAATATACAACTTAATTTTATGGTTTGAAACAAACTTTATCCTTCAGTATAGTCTCCCTGAACATAAATACAATTGTTTCAACGAGATTCCTATTTATGAATTCCATCCCTGAAGTAAGAATCTGGAAGACTTGCAAACTAAGCATCCACAGCTGTTATGACCTCATCATTTAATGATACCCGTTCCCCACGCATGCAATTTTTTAGGCCTGCAAACCAGAAGTCTAAATCTGGTGAATACGGTGGATGATCCAGCAATTTGATCTTTGATCCATGGATTTCAGCTTCCTGTGACACTGTGCATTGTACTGATAGAAAAGAACTTTTCATTCAATTGGTCTAAAAGTTTGCAGCGATATTCAAAATTTATTGTTTTACCAGTATGCACTAAAAAAAATTTCTTTCGTATCTCAAAAATCTTATGCTAACACCTTTTTGGCCGATTCCTGAACACGAACTCATTTCGGAGCCGAAGAATCAAATATAACCTTTTGTTTTGATTTAGGATCATAGTGATAGACAAAAGTCTCATCTATAGCGATGAATCAGCGCACAAAATCAACTTTATCCTTTCGAAAATGTTCTAAATGTTGCTGAGAAAGTCGCACTCGAATGTGTTTTTGTTCCATTGTTAGCGAATGCGGCACCCATTGTGCACACAGCTTTCTGAAATCCAAACCGTCGTTGCCGTTGATTGTCCTCAGGGCTTGTACGACCACTTTTAAATTAATGCTTTTGTATTGTACTAATGGATAGCGAAAAGTCCTTACCCTTTTTTTCTTTTTCGTTCATAAATCTTCCTTGCTTTTAAACCTACCCAAAAAAAATTCAATCACTGCACGATTTTTGAAAATACTGTGATGCGACGATACTAAATGGCTTGTAAACTAAGAATGAATTGGCCGATTGAAAAGAAACTTTACCTACGTTCATTTGTAGAGTGTACAAACATAACAAAGGAAACTTTTGGTTAGTAAAAAATCCCTCTCGTTTTTTTTGTTCCTTGTTCACTCCTCTCGGGAGTATAGGGTCTCGACAAGACTCTTTCACCATACATAGTTCTGTGTTGTTGTTTTTGCACTGTCCTATAAGATGTCGGCATCTGCTAGTTCGCGCAGCATCGACCTTCTCCAAGTGTATTTTATTCGACCTCTGCTCCCTTGCTGGTTCCAGTTCAGTGCCATTCTTCTGAAGCTATCTGGTGGTTTTCTCAATGTGTAACCTATCCATCGCCACTTTCTGCGTTTGCTTTGCCTAAGGATGAGCTCCTCGTTCGTTGACCTCCACAGCGCGTCGTTGCTGATGGTTTTCGGCCAGAATATTCTACAGATGATACGGAGGCATTTGTTGGCGAAAGATTGTAGGCTCTGGTGATGGTGTTAGAGACCAGCCATGTTTCGTTTTCGTACAACAATACTGCTTGAGCCGAATATTCGTACTTAATGCGCCTGGAGATTTGAGAACTCTCCCATACAAGTAGAAAACCCCTCTCTTATCGAACCACAAAACTTGTTGTACAACCTAGTAAGTTGTCATACAATCTGGCAGATCTACGGAAACTAAGCTAAAGCCGATTATCAATTTTCACTAACCCAATCATAGCACCATTTAACGGGTCGATAAACTCGTTCATCGAACTACGTTTTGTGGAACCTCCAGAAGTATAGCTTGCACGTACACAGACGACTCAAAAACACCCGGAAGCATAGGCGCTGGGATAATTGGTTCCAAAAAAAAAAAAAAAGTTGTCGGTACGAATGGGCATTTTTCAAAGCATCTTCCAAACGCAAGTTGGCACTTACGCTCAGCTCAATCTATAAGTAGTACCATCCTAAATTTATGGAAAGGACTGGATCTGGTTGTTGTATTGTGAGTATTAGAGGTCACAAAATAATTTGAAATGGAGGCGAAAATCTCTGTTTATATGTAGATCTACGAGTTGTAACTCTATGAGCCCTATGAACTTTTCGTTGGAAAAAATAAAATTTTACACACGTAAACCCCCTTCTCGAATTTGTAGCCACGCTACTGTAGCATCATTTTTATTAGCTTTGTTTTTATTATCTTTCATGTTGTTGTTGCTTTTAAGTATTTTGCATTTTATTTAGCATTTTTTCCTGCGATTTTTGATCGAAAATGCTGGAATATAAAACTATGAAAACAATTCGCTAGAAAAGAGGAGAAACGGAGGCAGAGGAAGTGAGTTATGCGGCTGCAAGTTGTCAGGACAACGGCTTGTAAGTACAGCAACCCACACACACACACACACTCATACACACGAACATGCACACACCTATTTATAACTGTACTTTTCACCAGAAAAAATATGCGCTTGGATGTATGCGAAACACACACACACACATACGGCTACATCGCATTCCTGCAATTTATTCTTTTTTCTGCCTGTAAGGGTGTACCTTTCGCCCGACACTACTCACCTCCGCCCCGCACTCAACGGATGTAATCGGAACGAGATATGCAAATTAGATAGAAATAAAAAAAATTCCAAATCCGCCTTTGTGCCAGCAGCAAGCGAGTGAACAAAAAAAAAAGTGGAAAAAGTATTTGAAATAAATTTATACAATCTCAACGCCAGTATAGAACCGTGCCGCCTGCCGCCTGTCGCCCGGCAAGAGTTTCATTTTAATTCGAAAGGGTGTAGCCATCCGCGCGACCCATGACAGCACCAACAGTCATCTATCCATTTCATGGCACAGGATGTACGTTTGGCATTTGGCAGTGTCGCTTATGTCGCTGTAGTGGGCTGGGCTGCGTATAGCATATGCATGCGTGTATGTGTATGTGTATGAGCGCCTATGCACTCTGACGCGCTATAAATATTGTTCAGCGTTTAAGTGCGTTTTCATTTTCACTTCGGCGTTGCTGTCGGATTTAATTTTTATTCGCGCTGTCATTGAGTTCTTTTTTAATTTTAATTTTTGTTTGTTTTTTTTTGGCCAGTTTGTTATACTTTTTTGGATGTTGCAATTTTGAACTGACGCGCATAACAAATGATGCCGCTTAAAAGTGCCAAGTTGCCGTAGTTGGTTATGTTTCTCCTGGCCGCCTTTTTGTTTCAGAAAGTTCGGTTTTTTTTTTCAGATGCACGAAATCAACGAATATTCATATACACGTAGCTATGTATGCGTGCATGTATATGTGCATATAAATACATCTGCTTAAATACTTTTTTGTGAACATTCATTATTCGCTGGCAAGTAGGTAGGCTTGATGCGGATATTAGCTAGGGGGTGGTGGGTTTACATTGGCAAGGTTTATATGAATTTGAATTTTGTGAATTATAAAACAGCACTGGGAGATTAAAAATAATGACTCTCATTGAAAGTAATCAGATATAAAGGGTGGTTAAGTTTTAAGGGCCGGTGTTGATTTTGAATAAAATACAATTTTTTTAAAAAATTATTATCATTTCTCTTTACTATATTAATATTGGTATAGCTCAATTACGTGTAGAACAAAATATCGGCCAAATGGCGCCACGGTCTCGGCCGCACACCTCCATTTCGATGACCCTGAGGCATAATTGAGGTTCTATGCCGTTAATGTGCCGAATTATCTCATCTTTTAGCTCTTGAATTGTTGCTGGCTTATCGACGTACACCTTTTCTTTCAAATAACGTTGACGTTTAGGTGTGGTTCACATTCAACATCGGCCCTTGAATTTTAACCACCCTTTATATGAATAAGGCTCTCAAAAAACTTTTTGCCTATACTGAGAGTTCAAAAATAATGTAAAACGTTTAGGTGAAAGAATGGTGTTTAAATTTTTGATTTTAATTTGTTTGTTTATTTCTGAAATGAATATTCTGGAAACAAAGTCGATTGGAGCAAAACTGACGTAGTTATGAGTATTTGAGCGTCTGTTGCTCCAGGCCGGCGTTATCTAATAGGAGCTAAAAGAACAAAAAATATTAATCGAGAAATATTTAAGAAAAAAATGTCTTCCTGGATACCTCCTTCTTCTTTCACAAATGCATTTTGGTTCCTTTGTTTCAGATTAATCCAGGGTGAGTTATGATAGGCACCGGAACTTTTTTTCGGGGCACCTTCGAAGACTTACTGTCACTTGCTTAATTTTGAATATTTTAAAATTAAAATTAAAAAAAAAATTGTACACAAAATTTTGCATTATTTTATGGAAATAAACCTAGTCAATTAAGATTATCCGTATCGACAAAAAAATATTAAAAACATGCATTTTCCACCGAAATAATATAAGCTCCCTTGAAGATAGAATGGACTCAGGTAGTAGGATGGACCAAAGTAAACGAAAAAAGTCTTAATAAACGTGGGTCACAACAAAATTCTGAAATCTATCCTTATCTAATGATATTCTCTTTATTTCGTTCCAGTTTCGGTTCACTTAATATTATTGCCTTTTCTAGCCGTCTTCTCGAAGTGTGCGCTGGACGTCCCCTTCTACGTGATCCATGTGGGTTACATTCGATGGCTTGCCTCGTAATATCCAGTGCAGGTTTTTTAAGCACATGACCGATCCAGAATATTTGATTAGCGTATAGTTAGTCAATTCTCTCAATTGGATATAGTTTTTGGCCACCTTATCGCCACCTTAGGCGTATAATAAACCTAATAACAGGTGGCGCTAAAATAATCCTCCTATCAGAAAATGCTATAAATTTTGCGATTGGCCCCTAATGTCAGTTTTGTTTTGACATTTGTGTAGTAAACACATGCGAAATACATGTTAACAAACAATGTTACGCTACACTGCTCCAGAACGCGGAATATTGCTGACTATTTATTTGACCAATAATCGGTCGGTGACTTTGGCACAACGTGAATTTCGTCGCCGTCCAACGCCTACTGGTGAAACACTGCGACGTTTAGCCGCTCGCCTCGAAGAGACTGGCACAACACGAGATGCTGCCAGGCGTGGCAGACCCCGGAGTAGCCGTGTTGCAGAGAACATTGCTGCTGTAGCCGAGGATGTCATGGAAGCGTCGTCGACATCGACCAGACGACGTGCCACGCAAATGGGTATCAGTCGACGGTCTTTACAGCGAATTTTGGTACAAGATTTGAAGATGTTTCCGTACAAAGTTCAGACGGTGCATCAGCTGTTAGCTGCTGACCGCCAATCGCGTCTAACATACGCTTAAGCCATCCTTAATCACCACCAAGAGGAAGATGATTTTTCATCAAAAATAATCTTAGTGGGTACCTAAATAAGCAAAATTTACGCTTCTGGGGCACTGAAAATCCGCATGTAACCCACGAAGAGCCATTACACCTGCTCAAAGTCACTGTATAGTGTGCTGTTTTCGCTGGGGGAGTCATCGGACCTTTTTTCTTCGAAGACGTCGCGGGCCAAACGCTTATTGTGAATGGTGAGCGCTAGAGAGCAATGATCAACGAGTTCTTTTTGTCGCAACTTGATGAATTGGGATTGGAAAACATGTGGTTCCAACAGGACGCTGCAACGGCACACACTGCACGTGCCACAACCGATATGCTGAAGGATCTCCCGTTTTGGCGATTTGCACTGGCCAGCAAGATCGCCTGATTTGACCGCTCCAGACTTCTTTTTGTGGGGCCTTTTGAAGTCGCGGGCTTATGTCAACAAGCCTCAGACTCTTGCAGCTCTTAAAGACAATATCCGTCAAGAATGTGCGGACCTATCGCCGGAAGTTTTGGCCAAAGTGATGGAAAATGCCAAAAAAAGGGCTCAAATGGCAATCGACTATGGCGGCGGCCATTTACATGACATCATATTCTCAACTTGATGTAAAAAAAATTAAAAGACCAAATAAAAATAATCCACAAGAAGAATCAAAGTTTTTCATTTTTTTAAATTACAGCCAAAAAACATCGGAAGGTTACTTTTGTGCCACCTTGTATAACGATTTGGAAAAATATTACATTAGCCGTGGTGAACCATTCCAAGTTTTGCATCCGTACAGTAAAACAGATATGACGTTGGTATCAAATATTCTTAACTTAGTGCTAAGCGACAAGAATGAGGAGCTCCAGAAGTCTTTCAATTGATGCGACTTACTTATTCTGTTTTCGATGTCTTCGCCACAACCGCCAGAGGTCTAAATAATGGTACACTATAAGGGAAACGAATCAAGGGCTTTATATCTTAGTATATAATATATACATAAATGTCTAGGGTTACCATTTCTGATCGTATATATATGCGAGTCATGAACAACTTTTTCAAAATTCTTAAAAAATTCTTAAAAAAAAAAATAAAATATTACTTTACTATCCTCTCCATTATATAGGCTGCCTTTAAGTTGAAAACTACATAATCCATATTATTAATCCACTTTTTTGTCAATAGTCTTCTCAAATGATTACTAATATAAACGATAGTATCTGCGGATGTGAGCGACATAACTTTCCAACTCCCAAACAAACCGGATAAAAGGAATTTTATTGAAAATTGCATAATCGCCGGAAGACAGCTTGATCGCGAACGAGGATAAAATATGAACTTATGTACATATGCACATATGTATGTACTTGCATGGAATACATACTGACAAACATTAAAGGAATTCTGACACTGAAAGGCCAAAAAAGCGAGGAAACAAAAGGTATTTCAAGCAATCAAAATGAAACACTTTCCCGGCGTCATATTAAGCACACAAAAAATAATGCAATGAAAATGCGTCAGCAAAAACACAACAACAAACAAGTTTTCCACTACGGCTGCTGATCAAGTAAAAGGGGCTGAGAACCGGACAGACGCCTGCCTGTGAGGTGAGCACAAAGCAAAGTTGAGTAAAATGTAAGGAAGAGGAATTGCTGACATTGATTATTCGCCAAAAATGCAGGCGACAAAGTATACCGGTACCGTTAGGGCAACTACCGTTGCTAGTCAATTGTACCTACCCTGCAGGAAAATGTACTGAATAGTTTTCTGACGTCGTATTAATTCGATCGGAACTGAGTGCGCATCGATTTCGTTATCCGTTTCGGTATCTGAAAAGTATTCAGCAATTCTATTACTGCTGAAAAGATCTGATCGAATAAAAATCGTATTCGAACTGCCGATCAATAGTTTTATCTGTGCATCTTCATTTTTAAAAGAGGTGCGATGTTTAACCATTTGTTATGGCAAATTTAAAATAAAAATTTAGCAAAATGTGAAATTTCGATGATTACTATGTAAAATCGGAACATGAAGGCAAGCAATTGACAGCTTCTAGATGGCTGGTAAGAGGATTTCCAAACTTAAGTTCCAAAAGATAGATGGTTTGATAAGCGGTAAGACGTGATGCGTGATCTTGCTGAAACCAAAGTTGATCCAAGTTCATATCATTGAGCTCAGCGCAAATTTTCCAAAAATTAGCTCCACACAGCAGAGTTTTGGATCATCAAGTGCGAAAAATTTTATTCCTTAGCATTGTCGTCCAGATAAATGCACCTCGTCGGAAATTTTCTTTTAAATAAACGGACAGCTTGGGCAACACAGCTTTAACAAAGGCAGTAAATAACGTAAAGTTAGATTGTTGCGGTTGTTCACTATGCGACACACTGAGGCTCATAACCCATTGTGATGACGCGTAGGGAACTTGTCCTAATCTCTCTTAAACTTTTCACAAACCTTAGCAGATTCCTGATTTCCCCATTAAGTATTGAAATCTTCCAACATATTAAACAAATGTCTACTTAAAGTGCAGGATCTACGCCTGAATAGAGCAGGACAATGACACAGAAGGTGGGCGATCGTATCTTCTTTATTTGGACAGCTTCTGTAGAAGTCATTTGTCTGCACTGCCAGCTTCTGTCCTTCTGTCTGCCTATTCGGGCAGCCGAAAAATGAAGAAGATCCCCAGATGCTCGGAATTTATAAGTACATCTCCACCCACCCTATCCCCCAGCTTTGAGCCCTGTCTTACAACGTCCTGTTACCACTCTCCTTTAAAGGTCGTGAACGGAGGGTCGTCAACGTTAATTTGGCAATTGAATGCGTGAATGCCGATCGTTAAATGACCGAAAAGCTACAAGTTTGGAAATTGAATGACGTAGTCCCCAGGACTAACTGCGTCCTGCGCCTATTGTACTAGGGCCA
The DNA here is from genome assembly GCF_027943255.1 of Anastrepha obliqua. NCBI lineage: Eukaryota > Metazoa > Arthropoda > Insecta > Diptera > Tephritidae > Anastrepha > Anastrepha obliqua. The sequence goes on along the minus strand of NC_072896.1, from coordinate 101,616,809 downwards.
TAGGATTTTCGAAATAGCGCACGAAGAAATGGACCCTCATCTGATCTGTGCTGAGAAATAAGTGGTGCAATTCTCCTTTAACAACCTGTCCTGGCAAGCTCATCAGCAATAAAAGAATAATTTTATTTAGGTGTACTTTCTTTGGTGTTGGTGGATTTGAGCATGGATAAGTTCTTGAATGATCCCAACAAGGGTGAGCAAAAATTCTTTGCATCCCAGCAACTTCCACGAAGTCTGAACGAATGTTTTGCAAAACTGGTATAATCTTCAGTTATAGTCCAATTGGATATCACACACAATCGAGTAAGTGGCTTTTAAGTGCGTTGTTTTTTGTTAATTTGAAAGAAAAGTTGAGGTCTAAAAATTTGAATGATCCATTCGATAGTATCGAATTTTTCTTCCTAAACATCTAAAATTTTGAATGGATACTATGGGAAGTTGCCAACTCTATTTAACACTAAATATAAATCACACTCATACAATATTTTTCCTACAGACTCGCTATAGAAAGCAAATCGAGGGTTGAGTAGCGGCGCTACTGCTGTTACGCACAAGAATCGTGTTGCCACTGAATCTTCACACCAACGCGCATAATACGCTTGGGATTAATGCGTACTTATACATATGCATGGAACAACAAGCAAGCAAACACACACACATACATAAGGAGATTGTTATATGCGTAGATAAACAGGCGTTCAATGCGTGAGTGCAAGAGTGCGTGAATTTTCCATCATCGAATGTGAATTTCGATCGAGTACGAAGGGATGCATATTTCGTATTCTTTGCAAGGCCCGCTGATTGAATAGTGCGTACATACCTACATACTATATATGAGTGTCTATATAGTATGTTCCATATGCAATATGTGCGTACCCATGTGCAGTTGCTGCGCTTGCAATCCATTCATTTCCGCCTTTCACGACGATTGTGTGAAAGAACTGCTGCTGTTGATGGATTTCGAGTGATGGATTACTTACTGCACACTTTAGTAGCCACCTCCCAGAAATTTGGTCCACACTGGCACTGCGTAAATTGCTGAGTGTTTGTTTCTAATGGTTTCAGCAATTCAACATATTTGGTAAGGTTTTCGTGCATTATGAAAATATATGGCTGAAACGTGTGCTGAGCGCTTTTGATTGTTCGGTTGCAGCAGTTTCACGTTTTCACCACCTAAGGGGTGTTCCGCTGATCACGATTTGTCATGCTCATGACGCATAAGCATCACTAACACACACACACACAAATCTAGAAGTACATACATACATATGTACATATGTGAGTGCTCTAATGCTAGTTAACTTTTTTCCGCCGCATTAATCGGACTTCGAAAAATGGTATTTAAGCCAGACGCGAGTATATAAATCTGTGTTCATGCGTGTGCTCTTAAGCAGACGAAGAGATCCAATTTCACATTTGCAACACAACTTTGTGTGGGTGTTGAATTTTGCTTTTTGGCAACATACTCGCACAGAGCGTGTGCTTGGCGTAATAATTAGCGTTGTTGCACGTTTTACTAAAGCATCACGTTCTTGTAATAATTTCTGGCAAAACTTGCCACATCTAACATTCGAGATAACCAGAAGTTTGCAATCAGCATTTAAACGATGATCAGAAAATTTTTAGCTGCACATAAAATTTTTACACTTCAGTTAGGCAGCGAGCATCAGCTGCATCAAAGTTGCAGACTAGTCACAGTGTTGCAACACTGTGGTAAATTTCAATTGTGATTCAAGCGGACAAGCATTTATTGATACAAGGGAACTTCAAACACTTGTTCCTTGTGGCCATCCTTTTCAACTTTGCTTATAGTCATTGTATAGATGCTTAGGACTAGGCGAGTGATCCACGAATCTATATTTAAAAATTCTCCTTCCTTTACTTGCGATTTAGTGGTGATTTTACGCTTCAAAAAATGTTCTTTGACAGTTTTGTGTTTGGTGCACAGAGCCAAAATCACCTAATAAAATAAAACAAAAATGATGTGATATCTCTATGGATTTTCTTCAAGAAGAAGCTCTTCATATATTATATTTGTATAGAAAAACTTCTTAAATTCTTGAAAAAGATATCTTCGAAAAATTATCAGAGACTAAATGACTCACAAATAAGTAGTCTATTAGAGCAGTTATGTGATGACTCTATTCCATCTAATAATGGAAGTGAAATAGAAACTGCCTTAATGGAGGATGATATACAAAGTGATGTAGAAGATGATCTGGTTGATATTCAGGAGCAAGACAAAAATGTGTCACCATCTCAAGCTTCAAATACTACTCCTTCCGATTCATGCATTATAACAGCATCCATACCAACCTTTAGAAGTAAAAGTGGGCATTGCTGGAGTACATCAAAAGGAAATAATGTGTCCCGATTTGCGTTGACAAACATAGTTAGAACCGAAATAATTACAGAAGTGGTTCAATGGACTAACGCTGAAATCTCTATAAATCGTCGTGACGATATGACAGCTGCAACATTTAGAGAGACAAATGCCATTGAAATTCGTGCTTTAATTGGAGTTCTTACACTAACTGCAGTTTTAAAAGACAATCACCTCACAACTGAAGAAGTGTTTAATATGACGTACTGTGGAACACGGTATGCAGCAGTATTAAGTCGAGATAGATTCGACTATCTCATTAGACATCTAAGATTTGATGACAAGGTATTGCGCCAATCACTTCTATCAAACGACGCATTTACTCCTGTTAGAAATATATGGAATATTTTTATAAAACAGTGCCAATCCAGCTACATTCCTGGCTCACATACAACTATTGATGAGCAGCTTTTGGGATTTCGTAGTTGCTGTCTCTTTAAAATGTTCATTCCAAATAAACCAAGAAAGTACGGAATCAAAATACCTATGATATGCAACAGCACTGCGAAATACATGTTTAATGCGATACCTTATCTTGGAAAAACAACGAAACCAAATACCCGAAGATATGACCAATTCACGAACACGACCTGTTGGAACTTCGAAGTTTTGCTATGACGGCCCATTAACACTTCTTTCATATAAACCTAAGCCATAACATAATGAGTATCAATAAAAAGCCATTGAACCGTAAAAATTATATGAAGGCACTTTCAGCATTCAAGTTGCCATACAAAACTCAACCGACAGCGCTGAAAGAAGCAGTGGTGTTCCAGACGCCTATCCAGATGATACCAACAGTGATCGAGAAGGCAGTGCAAATCAACAAGAACCAAAAAAAGAAAATACTGTGGTTTCTGTCCGTCAAAAATAAGACACATGACTAAGAAGATATGCGTCGTATGTAAAACACCTCTGTGTGGATAGCACCAAAATCAAGTTTGCAACACGTGCATATAAACTTATTCGATTTCAGCTTTTTTTGTTTTGAATGATTATTCGATGCATTGTTGTGCAAATGAAGTTAAAAAATTTCCATTCATTTAGATTTAAGAAATCAATTTGTGTCCTTATGTGAAGAATTCCTAATTTTTGTTACCTTTTGTAAGACAAAATGAATTTTATTATTTATTTCACGCTATGTATTATTTTACGTTTTTTTTTACTTTGACTGAAAATAAATGAAATATGTAAGTGATCTCAATAAAAACTTAGTAATTTTTATTTTTATTTCACCGTTAATTAACACAAAAAGATGATACGTCATTTAGACGTATCCTTATCTCTTCAGGGGTAGATAATAGCGTTATCTTACTAGGGTTAATATTATATATCCAAAGAGATATCACAAGTTATTGAGAAGATAATCTTATTAATATTTTCGAAGAGATATCTTTCAAATTCAATTTAAAATGGAGTACCTTTTATTTATTTAACCCTATAGATACCTAAACAAAAAATAAAATTTCAGTTTATTTATAATATTCTTATGCAAACATTATTATTACGTACCTATTATTAATATATAAATACAAAAATATTATTTGTTTTGAATACATTTAGTGCCAATATTTTACAACCTTAATACTTTAAGTCCATTATTTATGCCCTAGAGGACACAAACCGACTTAGTTAATTTCTTCATTGAGAACTTTTTAATTTAATTAATACTAGCAAGAAAAATGGTGTAAGCTTCAGATATCTTCCAAAATTGTTTTCTTTTGAAAGAAATTATGTCGTCAGCTTTCCTACAACGGGGCAATTTAGAGATCCGGACACTCACTTTGGAATTACGATAATGGTACTAGAGCTGGAGGGCTTCTCTGGCACCTCTTCGAAAATAGTCTAAGAATATAAGGGGAGGCTAAACTTCATTGCAAGGTGGTTTGAGTTTGAACTTGTGTGGGTGCGCGGACACTCTGGTGTTCAAGGCAATGAAATCAAGATTGATGAATTGGCATTCTGTGGTTCTTTGGAGCGTTATTAATAAAGCCCATGAGAAACGTTTATTCAGTGCTGACAACAGACAGAGGAGGAGTGAGCTGCGTGCCCTTATTGGGCTTATTACGGCGCACAATTCATGAGATCGATATACCATATGGTCACTAAGATCCACTATGGACATCTCATTTGGAGGATGAGGATAGAACGGAGTATGCGTCACTTTTTCATATATGTTTTACTTTAACGGCGTCTGCCAGTTATTTGCTAGTTTCTTATAATAGTATAACATAGTATCGGGTGTTTTTTAAGAGTTTGAGAACCCAAAATGATAATAGAAAGCAGAAATATAGTTGGAATGAATTTTTTGTATTACAATCTTGCCGATAATGTTATGGCAATATCTGGCATATGTCCACCGCGACTGCGAGTTACCATTCGAGTCCTTTCGATAAGTACAATTTTTGACTACTCTTTCCAACACATCTGACCGTATGACGTCAACGGTGGCTTGAATATTAGCTTCCATTGCCAAAATTTCGTCGATGTTAAGTTGATTAATTTTTTGAAAGAAAAATTCAGTCAGCATGGCCGGATAGCTCTCGCCATTCGCGGTAAAGGCAGCTCTTTTCTAATTTTGATAGAAATAAGAACAGATGTTGCCGCCAGTGCTCTATGAACTTTCCGAACAGATTTATTTATTTTTTCAAAGTTAATTTCCACAATTCGGAAGCGTTGTTCTGGCGTTAAACGATTCATGATAACTTTCCAAACTTTCTTCTTTTTCTTGATTGGCGCGATAACCACTTACGCGATTTTGATGGAGTTTAACAAAGAGCGCCAGTCGTTTTTTCTCATTTTGCGCCAGTTGGAAACACCAAGTGAAGTCAAGTCCTTCTCCACCTGATCTTTCCCACTCAGAGCCGAAGCGTTTGTATCCATTCTGACGACATGACCCGCTGCACTATGTCTATGTCGCTTGTACAGCTTATTCTTCTATCGCCTACGACACTCACCGCCGGCGACATGCAAAGGTCCAAAAATGTAGCGCAGATTCTTTCCCTCAAACACTCCTCGCTTCTGCGCCATACGATTGAACAGGCATGATGAGAGTCTTATAAAGTGTTAGTTTAGTTTTTCGAGAAAGGACTTTTTACTTATTTGTCTACTTAGTCATAAGTAACCTTTGTTGGCGAGAGAGATTCTAAATTGGTTTCCAAGGCTGACATTGTTTTCGGAGTCTCTTGAAACCTCGAAATCATGAGAAGGTACTTAGTTTTGTTCTCGTTCACCACCAGACCCATTCGCTTTGCCTCTTTATGTAGTTTGGAAAAGGCAAAATTAACAGCGCGGTTGTTAAGGTCGATGATGTCTAGAATTTCTGTCTGAAGTGCCGTTAGTAGGTTCTCTGGACTTAACCATTGATCTCTATGTGGCATCAAAACATCATACTTCCTACCGAAGCTAACGTAAGGCACCCGATTATCCGCTGGCATCGAGAATAGTGTGCACCAGATCTCCAGACTCCGTTTAGCTAGGGCCTTTATCACTTCCTTTCGAATTTGAAGATCTAGAGGTTGCAAGTTTATTATGGCATTAAAGTCATCACCAGATGTCGTACTTATATCACCTGTGATACCCACACCTATAATTGTTACTTTTAGTTCAATGTAGTCTGTAAGAAACCTTTTATTTCTAAATTTACTCAATAAATGAATGAAAGAATAAAATACATCTAAATTCAGTTATATTTTATAGCATTTTATAAAAGAAAGAAGCCATTGGCGCACCTTTTATATTTCCCTATGCCCTTACTTCTATTGCTCGTTTGGTTTTAACTCAGCTTTACTGATTTCGTACCGCAAAAAAGGCAATCAACTGTATTAAATGACCGAATTCGCGTATGGTAAAATCGTAACCACAATTTGAGCTTTAAGCTCATTTATCAACCAAATTTTTCATGTGTACATGTAAATCAAAATTAGTATTGCATAATTAATATGAATTTCACTTCAAACACCATATTCAGCCGTCGCGTTAGTCCTAATTCCCATTTGCATTCCATTAGGCTGTGTTCACGGCAAGGCTCATTACGTAGCACATTTGCACAAACATATGCTCTCGAACTAATGATGTTGATAACATCGAACGGCATTGGCAATCCACATACATTAGATGATCAAATTCTAAGCTTAGCACATTAGCGTTTCTCTCCTGCTTACAGCCAAACCCACATCCCACCTTTGGCAACATTCATATGGAGCCGTGGCTCATTCGAAATTCTTAACAAATTTTTCAATTACTCTCGCATACGCACCTTTGCATGCTTTAACACCAACACAGCACCAGTGCGGGGTTCCCACCGGAAGTGTGTTGCCTTGACAGCAACATGATTTCCTATACATTTTTTCGCTTTTATTTTCATATTTAATAGCTGTGCTTTTGTGGTCTCTTCACTATTTCACGATTTCACTCATTGTTGTGCCGGCCGCGTGCCATGCCGCCAGCGCATTATCGTTTGGTTAATTTCTGATTCTGATTTTGATTCCTTTGATTTTTTCTCATACTCGCGCATTTTTATGAATGTACATTTGTTGGTGTAAATGTATGTATGTATGCATGTGGGTCCGAATAGTTATTATGTTTTAATGCGCTCGCTCAGCAGGATTATTCCTTTGTATTTGCGTAGTCTCCTTTGTGTTTGTGCTCGTGCTATTCGTTCCAGAAGCATGTTTGTATGCGTGTGTGTGTGTATGTGCGCAACTTGCTACATTTTCATAATAATGTGTGCGTTGAACTGCAACAAAGTAATTAATGGACGCAGAATGCGAGTGCATTACCGCGCCCATTCGCCAGGCACCGCAGCTGTTGCTGGACAATGGTTTTGAAAGAAGCTTAATGAAATTCCTTTTACATTAAGGCAATTCTGATCATTGTGGAGGGAATGCAACCTTGTTTATGAGTAAATCTGTGCATACACACATACATATATACAAATAAAATCTAGGGGTTTTGATCTGTGTTTTAAACAGAAGTTTTGCATTGGTTTTTTTGTATCCGCCGCTTTCATATATTTCACCAAACGATTGAAAAATTGGTTTAGATTATGGCAAGCTGTAAATATCCGGACTTGACCTGACTACCTCACCTCAACTTTTAGCATATTTGTTATATAAAAACGCATGTTTTTCGTTCATCCAAAGATGAAATTTTGTGAAGTTACTCTTGCACTTAGGATAGGAACATAGGCAATATTCTGGTAGGAGGCGTTGTTGCCAAGTTCTTGACAATTCCCATATTTATGATCCAAAACTATAGGGTGATTTTTTAAGAGCTATGAGAAAGTTTTTTAAAACAACATACGCAAAATTCAGAAAAATGCATGAACTTTCTATTTAAATCGATAGTACAGTCCATATAATTTAATGTTTGAAGATTATTTCATGCTAATGGTCCATCCGCTTAGTCCAATTTTGACATACTCTTTCCAATGTTTCGGCCGGTATCTCACATTCAAATGCTTTAATGTTGTCTTCCAATGCGTTAATTGAAGCAGGCTTGTCTGAATAGACATGAGCTTTAACATAACGTCACAAAAACAATCTTCCGAACGTGAAATAAAATGTTCACCGAACTCGCGTCTCAACAAGTCCATTGTTACGCGTGCTGTGTGCCATGTGGCACCGTCTTGCTGAAACCACTTGTCATGCAAGTCAAACTCATGCATTTTGGGCAAAAAAAAGTTGGATATCATTTCACGGTAGCGCTTACCATTCACAGTTACGTTACGATTCGCAGCATCTTTGAAGAAGTACGGTCCAATGATACCTCGAGCCCATAAACCGCACCAAACTGTGACCTTTTCTCTATAAATTGGTAGCTCTTGCAATTCTTCTGGCTGAACGTTACTCCAAAATCGACAATTCTGCTTATTTACGTACCCATTGATCCAAAAATGAGCTTCGTCGCTGAACACAATTTTTCGATAAAAAAGTGGATCTTAAACTTTCTTAACAGAACACGCATTTTTATAATAAAATTCAATGATTTGCAGGCATTGTTCGTTTGTAAGAAGATTCATGGTTAAATTATAGACCAAACTGAAGATGTGTGACAGTGAAACAAGACACGAAACGTGCGTCAGCTGTTTAAACCAACTGTTTAAAAAGATAATAGGTAAAAAATCACCCGTTAGTTGCAGCATGTAAAGAGACGTCCTTTAGCACTACGCAACATATAATCAAGTCGTCTTGGGAAGCCAGAATGTTAAGCGTTTTCCGCTTAAATTAATTTCCGCTCGTAAGTATTCGCCAAGAAGAGTTTTTGCTTATCATTTCTTTTGCCGAGCAGATTCCTGCATCTCTCAAGGGCTTTTGATTATGAGATGGTAACCATAAAGCGTACTCTGTATACATACTATAGGTATGCCACACGCAGCAACGCGTCGCGTCAAGCTCTTCCAATAAGCGCGACTCCATACCACGCTAGTGTGCACTAACAAACCTTACGATTTACCCAACCCAAAGAAATAAACACGTAAAGGAGATCACCGCCTGAGCAGTCATCGTAACGGTGCGTGACTATCATTCGAAAGTGTATAGGGTCGGAATCACAGGCATAAAACACTAATTGATTGAACAGATTTTCTAATAGCGCTCGCCTCTCGGCAGGCAATGGCGAACCTCTGAGATTACTTTTGCCACGAAAAAGCTTCTGATGAAATTCAAGTGGCTTCCGGAGTCGGCTTAAAACTGAAGGTCCTTTAAATTGTGCCGAAAACATCATGATGTACACCACAAATAGGAGGAGGAACTCGGCCAAATACCCCAAGGAGCTCACCTAGAAGCTCAGGCATCATTCTCGCTATCGTGGCTCTTGCACCTTCCCTAAGCTAGGCATGCTTCTTTGATCCGGATTTGAACCAACGACTTACGAGTATATATATTGTTTGTGATAAACAATAATATGAATAATAAAAGAGGGATTTTAATATGTAGATCATGACTTACTTATAAGTATGGACGAAAAGAACTCATCCCAGTACATCTGGACATGAAAATAAAGTTCAAATGTCTGCCTTTGACTTTGAGGCAAAGGTCGTTTGCAAATGCTATTCTATCCGTCTATCTGATTGCTTGTCTTCGTTACGCTCTGAATGAATTAAGAAGCAATTTTCCTTGAGAGATGAAAGTACTTCCAAATCATATCACTGCATCGCTAGGAGGCGCTGAAGTCAAGATATTTCGAAAATGCGTGCATAGGATCTTTCAATAGGTTGGAGCCGATGTGGGTGCCATCTTGTTTTTGAATGAAAAAGTTAAAGTAATGGAAAAAAGAAGATGAGAGGGAGAAAATAGTAAAGTGGTAAAATGTTCCCCACCTCGTCTTTAAAGCATCATTATTGGTTAGTGTTTCTCCCATTGAAGCATAAGGCGTCTTCATTTGGTTTTGTTTTTTGCAAGAGGCTTCATTTCGTTTCAAATCTTTTCTGATATTTCAACTATTTTCCGGACGGTTCTCTCCACTATAATTTTTGACGACCTATCTTGCCAGCACCGGGCGAGTTTCAAACCAGGGCTTGACAACAGATTTCACTTGCTTCCTTGCGAAGCGTATGCCCAATCCATCTGCACTTTCTCAGCTTTATCAAATTTGCTATCGGTTGGATTTTGCATCTCTCGTACAGATCGTCGTTACTTATAGTGTTGGGCTAACAAATCTTTAATATTCTATTTGGCTTTTTTTATTCTACCGATATCGACTAATTTCACACTATATTTAGCGGGAATGATACCACCCAGGTAAACAAAAGTGTCTACGCCCTCAATTTGACCAGCATTTAAGAGGTGCGGGGTGAGCTGTCCCTTGGAGTGTTTGAGAGAAAGGTTTTGCGGCAGATTTTCGGACCTTTCCAACGGCGAGCATCGCAAGCAATGGAATAATGAGCTGTATGAGCTTCACGGCGACAGCGGTTCCGTGGGCATTGGGCATTCAGCTCTTCTGCTCAGATAATATGCGATGCGGTACCAGTTGGTGGTTGTCCAACTGGCGTCGGTTGGCACAAGAAAGAAACGAGTGGCCAACAAGAAGAAGAAGAAAAATATAATATAACTATTACCTTATTTTAAAGGCTGTCTGTGCCATCTTGCTGTTGCTTCTACTTGTAAAAAGTTCGGCTGTTGTTTTTGGAATAGAGGAATTTTTGTGCACCAAAGGAGTAAATTTATTCTTTTTATTTCCTATTTCCTTCGCCATTGTCCATATATACTTATATACTTCGGTTCGCGACCCACTCTAGAGCCCCCCTCAACCAAGAAGTTAGCTATCATACATACATACACGTCGTGAATTCATTGAACGAATTAATTTTTCATGTCAATGGTGAAACTTCAATAAAGTCATTCACATTGCTCTTAAATTAATAGCCAAATTACGTTCAGAGGCGAAATTTGAACAAAGTTTTGGGAAAATTGTAGCTTTTGTTGAAACGCAAAAAGCATCGAAAGCAAAACAATGCCAAAGTTTTACCAAAGTTCGGGTTAATGTATGTACGTATATATGTATGTGTGTACGTTTGGGGAATCATTAGAAAAAGCTATAAGAACATAAATTATGCAAAGGGGAGCAAGAAGTGTCGATTGGGATGAGTCACTATATATTCTTATTAATAAAACTAATATATATGTATATCTGTATGTATGTATGTTCAACTTCACTCCACTGAGCGAGTGTAGAAATGGATGTCTTAAAATAAAAAGGTTGTATATCCAATAAGAAGATATAATTTATTTATATATAAACTGTTTTCCACAAAAAAAAAAAATACACCAATTGGAAGTTTAAAAATTATGTTATGTTCGGGTTCGGTGAACTTCGTATTACCTAAAATTACGCCACTGGTGACAGAAGACTGAAAAATAAATATTTAAATATACTTTATATAAATTTCTGAAATTCGTTCAGAAACCCAAGGGTATTTCAAAAGACGCGCTAGACGTTTATTTTAAAATATATAAAATATGCAAAAATTTAGATTCTTTCAGGTTTCACTATTTTTATTAAAATTAACAATTATTTGTGAAAAATTCCATTATTCAAATGTCCACCATAAGCACATCGATAGGTAAATCCTCCAAACAGCTGACCCATGAATGCCTAATGTTCTAAACAGAATTGCAGTTCGCAGCGGAAAACTAGTTGACGGGTGATGAACAGCTGATCTACGCCCGTCGGAAAATTTAGTTGGTTAAACCCATTGGCGACGAGGATGGTTTTTAGCTGCCATCTTGTGCTTACTATAACTTCGGCCACCCAAGCTGAATGGGTTGGTGCGTGACTAATATTCGGAATTCAGAGAGAACTTAGGGACGAACCTTGGTGAAACACCAAAATTAAGAAAACGTTTTTTCTAATGGGGTGCCGCCCGGCAGCCAATGGCAAACCTCCGAGTGTATTTCTGCCATGAAAAAGCTAAATAAATAAAAATAAAAAATATCTGGCGGTCGGAGCCGGTTTGAAACTGTAGGCCTCTCCATTTGTGGAACAAACTCAAGATGCACGCCACAAATAGGAAGAGGAGCTCGACCTAACCCCCAAAAAGGGTGTACGCGCCAATTATACTCGTATATATATAAAATAATTTTTGTACGGAAATCTTTTTGTTTGCTATATTTGTGAGTGCATCCCCTAATGAACAGAATTGAAAAACTATTGGCTTGGGTGGGACTTGGGTGCTGAAATGAAATTTGAATAGATCGAGCCAAGGAGCACCAAGAGATTTGGTGGCTCCTAAAACACTCAGGCTAAAAAGCCCATTATAGTTAGAGCTCAGAAAAAGTGATAGGAAAGAATAGAGACAGAGACAAATGTAGTTAGTCCTGTGAGTTTTACATTCTTGAACAATCTTCGAGGTTTGCTTCGCGTTCTCCAGGGCCTTTAGTGTAGCCTGACTGTCACTGAAAACTCCAATCTGTTTCGCGCTCCATCTCCTCTCGATTATTCATTCGGCTACTTTCAGGATGGCAAAAATTTCCATTTGGAAAACAGTTGCCATTTCCCCATAGCATAGTGACACGTATTACTATCGTTTAAGTACCATCCAGCTCCAGAATCTATTTCATTTTTGGACATATCGGTAAAGAAAATATCCGTCAAACCTTCCTGAATGCATTTTAGATTGCTTCATTGCTCACGCAAATTTCCTTCAAAATGAAGCTCAGGGTTGACTTCATTTCATATTGGGCATGTGTCGTTCTGCACCAGCTACAGTCTGGCCGCGTGCGATGCAGTGAGACAGTGTCACGTCAGTATCCCCACTACAAGTTTACACTTTTTCCTGGGAATAGATAAACTATAGGTTGTAGGCCTGACATTTTCATGGTCCTGCATGAAGTGGTTCTTTCCCATCTTGAGCTCGCTTCTTGAATAATTTTTGCCTCAATATCCAGTCGTTGTTTGCAGGGCGGTGATTGTATATCAGCCGTGTTAGCTACAAGAAGATTTGCGCCTGCTGTGGCTAGTATATCTCGTTTCCTTCAACTAGCTTGTGCCCTTCCTAGCTCATCCATTTTGTTTCGGTATTGTCGTACGGGGAGTGAGTTTGTCATTAGAGCTACTATTGCTTTAACGGTTGCTTGGCTGTCAATGTAAAAATTTATTTAAGAGTTCGGAGAAGTATTCACTACGGCTCAGTTTGCTGCTTTCGTTGCTGCGTAGATTTCAGCTTGGAACACACTGCAGTAGCCCGGTAATTTGTATGACTGTTCATAGTCTAATTCTGAACAGAATACTGCGACTCCAACACTCTCTTCCATTTTGGAACCGTCTGTGTATATGTCAAAGGTGTGGCGCGTTGAAAGTTGCCCCTTCCGCCTTCCGCCATCCGCCCTTTTCTAATACTACCTTTGATTCCCTTTTACAATTGGCTTGAGGAATAACGTAGTCCGAGTTAGCGTTTAAACCTTTGCATATCCGGCTGTATGCGTATGTCCTTTGAATCCAAACATTTTCCGGCCGTAAAAATAACCGACGGCAAGAAATCCGTCCCCGCTGCAATTCTGCGTAATTGCATGTGAATAAATGTGTACTTCTAAATGATGATTGAGAAAAAAAGACATCTACAAGTAAGCATCATTATAATTATCGCATCTCACACTAGGGTCCTCCCACGAAGGCAACGGAATCTCGGTTATTCAGGCTTTTAACACGGCCTCATTGACATGATAAGCAAAGGAAGTTTCAAGGGAGACTAGACTGGCCTAGTCCGGCTCTAATTCTATCACATTCAAAAACAAAAAAAAAATCGCACACAATCGCCTTGAGGGACAACAGAAGCTTTAAGGGAGACTGGAAACTAAGCCTCTGTTTAGCACATAGTTGCTGAGCACGTCTGCCGGCCCTAACCTCGAAAGGACCAGTTTCTTGAAATTTTTCAACAACCCTTGGATTGCCGACTCATTCGGATAAAAAATTATGAATTTTGCGATTCGATGTTCTTAAAGATCGACCATTTTTAAAATAAGTATCAATAATTTTAAAGCATTGTTCTATCGTGCAAAATTATATTTATATGCCTCTACTTGACAAATGGCTAAAATGGAATAAAGAAGGTACCGTCTAGAAATTATTCTCTACTGACATTTAGGCGTCACGTTTGAAAGACCATTTATTTGACCACACAATGCGAATTAACCAATGAAAGTTACGCTATAAACATGATCTATTGAAAGTAATTTCCGTTGACTAGACAAATTAATGTTCTTGCTCGAAATAAAATTCTCACAGATTAATTTCGAATTTTTAATTTTTCAGCTTTAATAAAACACCGACTTTTCTTTTGGACCTCCATGAATTTTCTTGTTTCATATATAACTCCAGCATTGAGACGGTCAAGGTCGGCCAAATGTTATAGTTCGAGCCGTTCTCGAGTAGTTGAGAGACTAGCACATGCCAATCGATTATTTTGTAGATGATGCCTATATTTTTAGATTTTGATTTTAATCCAAACTGAAGGAACTTTTTTGAGATTTTGCAATGCTAAAAATGGCATTTTTAAGTAGTAAATTAAAAAGGGGACGCCCGAGGAAAAGGTGGTTAGAAGATGTGGAAGCTGATCTTAGGAAAATGCGCGTGCAATGTTGGAGGGAAGTAGTTGTAAATCGAGATCGATAGCAAGAAGCTGTGAAGGAAGCAATGGTTCACCAAGGACTGTGGCGCTAAGAAGATGAAGAAGAAGAAGTAGTAAATTAAAAAGAAAATCAATTCAATTAAAAGAAAATTCTGGTGTTATGGACATAATAAAACCTACAGTTGTCAAAATTGTTCTCATATTCATCATCAGAATTTCTACAATAGCTTTTTAGGTATTGAAATCAATGCTTTCGAAGTGCTGACTGAATAATTACGGAGTGTGGGCGAACTGTGGAAAGAGGGAGAAGGAGAGGGAGCGTCATTGCACCAGCGATATTCCGATACGAGTAGCTACGAGTAAATACTTGAAAATTTGCCAAAGTACTGAGCACTTTTTGTGCTCAACCTTTTTGCAAACAATAAGCCAATCATGGGGGTATTGAGTACGCGGTTAAAGTATTTACTTGCTTTTCTTCCAAGCGTTTCTGTTTTGAAAATGCATTTAATTTATGTTGTAATGGTCAGGCATTACTTGTAGTAGGTGGCGCAAACATAATCATCCAAATTTGGAACTTTTTTATTGTATAAAATTTTATTTTGACTGATGGAAATATTTTTTATTGGCCTTTACACGCTCCATAGCTTGTCTGTTTGCATACTACAGCTGTCTAGTTAACAAATATAAAGTAGGACTTACGTACGACACCATTTGCAAAAATTATACATCTTTCGATTGGGTGACTAATTTTGCGCCACTTTGTATCCGTTGATTTTTTTAAGAGCTCGAGAACTAGTGATAATTCAAAACAGAAATATTGTTAGAATGAATTTTTTTATTATGATATGATAGATAATTTCATGACTATATCTGACATAAGTCCGGTCCGACTACGAGTTATCTGGTCCATTCGAGCAGTCCAATTTGTGACAAATTTTTCCAATTAATCTGGTTGTATGGCATCAGTGGTGGTTCGAACAAGTTGGTAAGTTGTGCCGTCTTGTTGGAATCAAATGTCGTCGCTGTTTAACTGATTCATTTTTGGGAACAAAAAAATTTCAATCAGTATCACTGGATAGCATTCGCTAATCACTGTAACGGCAGCTTCATCCTCATTTCGAAAGAAATAAGGACGGATGCTGGCGTCAGTGCTCTATGAATTTCGCCAACAGACTTTTATATTTTTTCAAAGTAAATTTCCAAAATTTGGAAGCGTTGCTCTGGCGTTAAACGATTCATGATGAGTAGCCAAGTCGTACTAAACAGAAATGTCAACACAGTTTGCCATTCTCAGCTGTCAAACCATAGTTATCGATATCGATAATTCTAATGCAGCTCAAAAATCACCCGATACATTGGAGTTATAGAAACTTTTCGGCCAAGTAGAGTTCCATGGAACCCATGCTATAGTTATAACTTCGAACTTTAGATTTAAGGTGGCCAAATACTCATTTTTTATAGATATTTTTTAGGAATTTTTTTAAAGGAAATAAAATGCGATCGTTTTGGTTTTATAGTATGTTAGTCTAGACACCAATAATATAAAAACAAAATTTTTTTTTACATAAACTTTTGTAGTAGTGTGGCACCAAAGTAAAAAAAGATAGGTGGCTTGTCAACAGGATTTTAGCTCTTCAGGACATCTGAAACGAAAAAGTTAAACTGATTATTATTCTGTTGGCTTGTCATTGTGGCAGGTGCTACTTTCGTCTCTTTTCAACCCTAACTTTCTATACTACAGTCTGATGACCATCCGAAAAACATACCTTTTTTCCAAAGTCCGCCATTTTGTTATTTTTCAAAACAATTTTCTCATTGTAGCATCTGCCAGAATGATGCCGTTGCTTATTTCAAAATAGTGCGAAGACTTAAAATTCTGGTAACAAATCTGAAGTCTTGTGCTTGGGAAAAAATAGATTTTGTTACATTTTTTCACGAATTGGCTTCTACGTGAAAACCATTTGGTAGGACTGGGGTTTGGAATTCATTGTTTCAATACCAAATGTAAAACGAAATTACCGAAAACGTTTTCTTGACCTAACCGCCTAAATCGAAATAAATTTTTTTTAAGTAAAGGGTGATTAAATTTTAAGGGCCGATGTTGAATGTAAACCACACCTAAACGTCAAGTTTTTTTATGCATTTCATTTAACATTTTTCAATTACAGACTAACTCAATTTCAACCATCGAAAAATACACAATCCAGCAACGTGTTAAAGTTATTCAGGCTTATAATGAAAATCAATGACCAATTTTCGAAGAAAATCATCTGCACTGATGAGGCACATTCTCACCTCAGTGGATTCGTCAATAAGCAGAATTGCCGCATTTGGGCGAATATAATCCAAGAGTGATTGACGAAAAACCAATGCACCCACAAAGAGTGACTGTTTGGTGCGGTTTATGGGTTTTTTCCATAATGAAGCCGGCAGTTACTGTGAATAGTGTTCGCTATCGTGAGATGATAACGAATTTTTTATGGCCTGAATTGGAAGACATGGATGTGGACGATATGTGGTTTCAACAGGACGGTGCCACTTGTCACACAGCTAACGAAAAAGTGGCTCTTTTGCGCGAAAAATTTGATGGCCGAATAGTCTCACGTCGCGGCGATGTCAATTGACCGCCAAGATCATGTGATTTGACACCGTTGGACTTCTTTCTTTGGGGTTATTTGAAAGAAAAGGTGTACGTCGATAAGCCAGCAACAATTCAAGAGCTAAATGAAGAGATAGTTCGGCACATTAAGTTCATAGAACCTCAATTATGCCTCAGCGTCATCGAAAATTTGGACCTTCGGATGGAGGTGTGAGGCCGCCGAAGCCGCGGTCAATATTTTCTTCCATGCGTAATTGAGCCATACGAATATTATCATAATAAAGAAAAATGGTAATAATTTCTTAAAAGAATTGTACTTTATTCAAAACCGGCCCTTGAAACTTAATCACCCTTTATACCTGTATATATATAAATACAGGGCCCGCCATCTATCGTTACGGATTTGAACTAAGTATTATTTGAAGAATGGTAACACTTAGCTGTCATCTGATTTGATAGAAAATTAGTTTTATTCTTCCGCTGAACGAAAATGGTTGTGTATACGCTCAAAGAACGCTGGGAAATATTGCGACATTACTTTGAAAATCATGGTAATGTTGCAGAATGTGTACGAAAATTCCGTACGGCAATGGGAAGAAGAAAAGCACCGAATGAAGCGTATGTGCGTTACTTTGCCTCGGAGCTGCGATTTGACGCCGTTGGATTATTATCTTTGGGGTGCCGTCAAAGACCAGTGTTATGCCAACAAACCAGCAACAATTGATGCACTGAAGACCAACATACGCGATGTCATAGCTGAAATACAGCTGCATATAATCGATAATGTGTTGAAAAATTGGAGCGATCGTATGGAATAGTGCATGGCTAGCCGAGGCAACCATATGAATGAAGTTGTATTTCATCATTAACCGGAAGGATTGTACTTCAAAATAAAAAAAAAACAGTTTGGAAAAATATTGAGTAGTTTCTTTTTCATAGCATTTTTAATTCCGTAAAGTTATATGGCGGACCCTGTATATACAAACTATCCGGCTACGGTGGCTAACAAAATAGAGGTTCCGGACGAGACCAGTTTTTATTAGTTGCTTGATGCTTTACAACTGAACTTACAAATTAGTTTAATTCTAATACAGAGCTTAAAAGTTAAACCCGTGTGCTTGCAACGTGACCGGTTGCTGGTCTGGTATTTTCTCATTGACTTTTTGGTTGCTTGTGTGGAGAGTTGGGTTGCCGTCGTATTTCGGTTGGGTTGTGTGAAGTATTGCGTAAGCTTATATAAATACATCCCATTTATGTATGTATTTTTCCACACTCAAATGTATTTGCACGCACATAAACCTGTCTGCTCGCATATGCATTTACAAAGACAAGCATAAATAATTGTAGCGCATAAAATTTTAAATGCAAATTCGAATCAACATAAACTCACTTCACCATCCTTTCATGTCCTTTTCATTTTGCCCGCATTCAACTGACAGCGCGTTTTAATATATTCAAAAAACAAAAAGCAAGAAACAAAAAACATTTTAATACCACTGCAAAAGTGCGCAGCCAAAAAAAACGAAATAAGAAAATAAATAAATAAAAGGTGAAACGTAAATCCCTGCTCAGCTGCAGGGGGGTTGAATTGCACGCAAACGAACCAGCGCTTATATGAAAAACAAACTGACACAAAAAAAAAGTATGAATTAATACCCATCCAAAATAATTACTTGTACAAATCTAAGCACGAATTTTCAACTTGGGCAAATAGTGCATTTCTGGCACGGAAATGGGCTAGTTTTGGGCTATGCGCCCAAGTCACCTATTACCTACTACCCTAATCCGAGTACGGCAACTGCTAGCTTCGATAAGGCTGATATGGCCGTACGCATAGAGGCGATCAACTATGGGTGTACGTTTGTGCTTGTGCGCAAAGGGTGCAACATTGCAAACATCTGTAGGAAAAATAACAAACGGGCGGTAGAGGAGTTGTGTAGTTGTCTGTAGCAGCATGACCTCGGTGCTCGAACTTTGTAGCCCATAGATGATTGCCAGCAATGATTCTGCTGCGCTGGGCTGCACAGCAGAAAATTACCATTGTGCCAATGCTGCGAGAGTAAAAAGAAAAACAAAAAAAAAATAACTTCAAAAATACGAGAATACTAGTCTTCGTACTTTTCATGCGGCATCCGAGATGCCAGTGAGTGCTCCCTACAAAGTGTGTCTACAAATAAAGGAGGAAACAAAAATCGAATGTAAAGCGAAAATCAGTAATTGTAAATTTTTTATACGAGACATCATTAAAAGTCGAGCAGACAAAAACAATTGCAATGTGACGATTTGGTGCTGCACCGAGTAACGATTCCATGGCTGGCTATGGTGATTGCGGATGTCATTAGTGGTGGATAAATTGAATTGATTGAGCAAATACTTGCAATTTTGACAAAAGAAGGAGTAATCGGATTTTTGTTTGGTATACACATGCCGAGGGAGTGCGACCAAATGTGGCTATTTACGTTGTGCAAAGTTAAGCTCAAAATTTATTCAACAAAGTGTGATTCAATTTGACAGCGCACTCATAAGAAATATACCATAATGTCAAATAAGAAAAAAATACTATCCATTTTAATTTTTTCGTTCATATTTATTCACTTTATAACCCTCTAAAAGAGAACTCCACTGAATTGTTAAATACTCCTTATTTAATAGACCATGGGAAAGGTATTCTTAAAGCCTACTTTTCAGTATGAAAACATTCACAGTGCCCGTTTTTTGGTCTAGAATCGAAGGAATCTGATAAAATATGGGCTAAAACACATAATTCTCGGACCGAGTTTATATATGTATGTTTATCTACATACTTTTCCCCCCCTTGTTCACTCCTCTGGGAAGCATAAGGCTTTGACAAGACTCTTTCATCGTACACGGTTCTGTGCTGTTATTTTTGCATCGTCCCATGAGATGTCGGCATCTGCTAGTTCGCGCCACATCGACTTTCTCCAAGTGTTTTTTGGTCGACCGCGACCTCTGCTCCCTTGTGGGTTCCAGTCCAGTGCCATTTTCGTGATGCTGTCTGGTGGTTTTCTCAATTTGTGACCTATCCATCGCCACTTTCTGCGTTTGATTTGCCTAACAATTGGGTCTTTTAGCTACTTATACTAGGTGTGTTCAAAAAGTATCGCGAATTTTGAATTTTCGCAGGTTACGTATATTCGAATTTCGATTTTTTTGTGGCGATATGTTGGTACTCATGTCGCTCACTCATGCCGACGAGCTCGGCTATTTTGAATGTTCAGTTAATTGTTGGTAGCTGCTTTGCTTGCACGTATTTCGGTTCGTCTTCGATTTATACCTATTCGAAAAGATGGATCAAAGACCTGTATCAAATTTTGTGTGAAAAACTAGTTTAAGTGCGCGGATGCATTCCGAATGTTAACTGTGTCATACGGAGAAGCTACTTTGGACCAAAGCAACGTTTATCGGTGGTACAAAATGTTCTCAGAATCTCAGAAGGCCGAAAAGATGTGAACGACGAAAAGCGTGCCGGACGCCCGAGCACTTCAACAACAGCCAAAAAAATTGATGGTGTGAAGAAAATGGTATTGGCCAATCGTCGAATCACCGTTGGAGAAGTTGCGGAGGATCTAGACATATCGCTTGGCTCGTGCCATTCGATTTATTTCAATGATTTGGGCATAAGACGGGTAGCCGCAAAATTCGTACCAAAACTGCTTAATTTCGACGTTGGATGTTGGACACTGTCCGCGACGACCTAAATTGGCTCCAGAGGGTCATAACTGGTTTATGATTATGACGTGGAAACCAAAGCTCAATCATCTCAATGGAAGCTGCCGCACGAACCAAGGCCGAAAAAAGCGCGCCAAGTTCGGTCGAATGTAAAAGTTTTGCTTACCGTCTTCTTCGATTGCAGGTGCATCATGAGTTCTTGCCACAGGGTAAAACGGCCAATAAGGAATATTACCTGCAAGTTATGCGCAATTTGCGCGAAGCATTCCCCCATAAATGCCCGGATTTGTGGAGGAACAAAAATTGGCTCTTGCATCACGATAACGCCCCTGCTCACACATCGTTGTTTGTGCGCGACTTTTTGGCCAAAAACAACACACTAATGAGGCCCCAGCCACCGCGTTCCCCCGATCTGGCACTCTGTGACTTTTTCTTGTTCCTGAAACTGAAGAGGCCTATGAAAGGACGTCGCTACGCTACGATTGAGGAGATAAAGTCGGCATCGAAGGAGGAGCTGAACAAGATAAAAAAAAATAATTTTTTTCGAAGATTGGAAAAAACGTTGGCACAAGTGCATAATATCTCATGGGTATTACTTTGAAGGGGAAAAATAGATTGTAATGAATAAATAAACAATTAAAAAAAAACACGAAATTCGTTATACTTTTTGAACACACCTCTTATATATGAAATTAGCGCGTACGTCCTTTGTTGGGCGTTTGGTCGTGTTTCTCCTCCAATTTGTGGCATGTGACTTTATCCTACAAATGAAGGAACCTATAACTTTATGCCGCCTTTGAATGACAGAAGATTTTTTATGAGGGGCTTGCCTATAACAGAAATACACTCGGAGGTTAGCTGTTGCATGCTCAGGTGGGACCGCCTGTCAAAGAACGTTAATCGTTTGGCAACCAAACCCAAACATTTACAGAAAAAGTGTTTAATAGTCTCCTTCTAAGAAAAGTCCTCACAGTTTCTACAATGCGGATTAAGTGGTAAACCCAGCTTTTATGCGTGTGTGCTGATCGTCCAATGACTCAGTGAAGTCCCCAGGACTATCTGCGTCCTGCATCTATTGAACTGGGGCCATAGGATTTTCGAAATAACACACCAAGGAATGAAGCCTCATCTGATCCGTGCTTTTCTGAGAAATAAATAGTGCAATTACCTTTTAACAACAATCAGGGGGGTGCCGATGAGCGGAAGGGAAACCCCTGAGACTAATTCAGCCGACCCCTTCCTGGCAAACTCATCAGCATATCCCTCCATGTTCCTATGTGGTGGAATCCAGATCAGATAAGTGTTACCTCGGCACCCAAGAGATTTGTTGTCCTCCTTATAGGAGTTGACTTGTTTGGATCTACATTACGGTGTCGACTAAGCCTTGGACGCTAATATCGCCCTTGTTCCCACGTTCCCTAAGCATTTTGCATGCATACAGAATCGCAAAGACTTCTGCTTGAAATACACTGGCAATATTTGGCAATTTTAAGGAAGTAAATATATTGGCAGATTTTGAGAAAAGCCTTATTCCGACTCCCGATTCCATCTTGGAGCCGTCAGTGAAGATAAGGGTGCCTACTTTGGTGAAGACTTTCTCCTCGTTCCAATCCTGCCTACTTAGATTGCCCTGGCACGACCCGCTGTTCAGAGAAATACGGTGTTAACTGACTAAAAATGCTACCATGCCTCTTTCGAGGTAGCCTCCAGAAGCCAACCTGCTTTGAACCGATTTCACTTTGACCACCGATGGATACTCAAATCAGAAATTCAAAATCTAAAATCCAAAACAGGTGAGATTTTAGTAAATATACGGATTTTTTTCAAACGGAATATCCATAAACATTACATAGTAGGCGTAACACCACCTAGTGCCTGGTAAATTGGTATATCTGTATATTCTTTATCAAACTCCATCTCATTTTACTTACATATGTACATGAACACTGAAATTTACCTTGTGAGACATCATATTTTTATATTGAAATTTGATAATAATCACGGGCACCTCTCATACTTGCATGGTAACCAGTTGTTCGTACTCTATATTCATAAAAGGTCTTTAATATAAAACCGATTACTCACAAGCTCAATACTTTTCGCAGCGCATCTCTTAGCATCTAAGCAGGGAAATATAAAATAAAAAATCCGTTTAGATTTTGGCTTGTGCCATTTGTGTTCCATTGTTCTTGCATTGTTCGAACAATAAACGCCCAGACTGCTGTTACAAATATGAACGGCTGTGCTCGACTGCCAACCCACCATCGCATTGCCATTCAACCCTTAGCCAACACAAATGGATTGAGCAGAAACAACGACACAATTCGCACCAAAACATGAACATCAGAGTATCAAAGCATATTATTGTCAGCATCATCGGCATCACAGCTAGCAGAGTTTGCAGTGAACAAGTAAACTGCACAGTGTTTCAATCGCTCAACGCTAATGAGTCAAAACGGAAATATGAATTCAGAAAAAATTATGTGAAACATAAATATTTTCTATATGCTAGCAAACCAGGGACTACTATTAGTTAACTAAGGTTGCTGTGGATTAGGTGCTCCACTCCCTTCTAAGGGAGTAACCAAAGGTTACGGTGGTTGTAGAGTTGCAGGATGTAGAGTTAGCTCAAGAAATTGAAATGGAAATATTTTTTTCTTCTTTTCGTGTGCTCTGTGATGTGAATTTTAACGAGTGACTTGAGACAGAGTGATCCAATATCTACGGGAGCGGATCCAGTTATAGAGCAATTACAGAATGCTTGAATTTCCAACCCTTTATTAGGCAAACAAAATTTTTAGTTCATCTTACTTAAATTTTCTTGCTTCCAAATAGCTCTCAGTGACCAAGCAAAATTTTCAAATACCGTTATCTCGTAATCTGGAGTCAATCTGCAAAAACGGTGGACACCATTGAATTTGAAAGCAGCCAATTAAGTACGAATACCTGCCAAAATTCTCGCCCAAATTTTAAAGTTTCATAGTTACATTAATGCTGACAAAACCTTTCGTCTCTGGAGTTGAAAGATATTTTTATGAGCTTGGTTCCAATTATAAGACTAAATAAATATATTGATACTTTTATTTTTCATTCTTACATAGTATCACCTTACTTTCTTCATTTAGCATCACCCTCACCGCATACCAGCCTCTATCCCAGCAATATTCCATACAAATCTCACATTGTTTGGAGCAGTGCCCAAAGGGTTTTTCTTTCAGCAACTTCAGAACAGCATCAATGGATGCAAATTTATATTACCAAGCAAACGATGCCTTTCTCTTTCAATAAGTGATTGTTGATGATCTATGATAAATCTAATGTGAACAAAATTCAGTCTTGTTTTGTCCACTGACAGGAGGAGGCCAACTGTAAGGTTTATTATTAATATAAAAAAGCAGTGAGCAAAAAACCCATACATTTTACCTTTGGAAACATATAGCAGTTGCGCGACGCGAGAGTCCAGCGAATATGACATAATGCGATAGATGATCTAATACTAAGATGCTGAGCTTGGCTAGAAACCTACTGAAGAACAATATATCGAATAAGAGATCACAGAGAACTATGATCCAATAAAACTAAACCTCTTGACAGGCAATACAGAATGAGTCTATCACTAGACCTAATTTTTTTGCAGCAAAACAAAAAAAGAAGCTGTAATGTGAACGAGGGCTTTGCCTAAACTGATTTTAATGCAGGAGAGAGAGGTACTGCATTTGAAGAGTACGTTTCACTCTTAAGCGCTGGCACTTGGAAGCAGTTTCAGTCTGGTTATTTAGAAGTAGTAGTCGCAGTAGTATTAGCAGTAGTAGTAATGGTAGAGCAGATGAATGAAAGTTGCTAGGTTTTTTTCACCATTACAGAATCTGCTAAACCATTCATATATGTAGTTAAGAATGTGGCCAATGAGTAACCCTATTAATTTGGGTAACGTGGTTACGCCAAAGACAGGGAGAAGTGTGTTACTTCCTCTATCAGGTGTTAAGCGGGCACGGTTGCTTCCAGTATTATCTGCATAGGCTTGGTATCGGCTTCACCACACTTTTCTAACTGCCCAGAGAAGTTTGAAGCCGCGCTACACGTACTCTTCTACTGTCCAAGGTTCGAAAGAGAACGTGAGGAATTAGCCACGATATTTAGATGACAGTCAAGTGAGACCAATTTAACTGACAATATTTGCATTTCAAAACATTGCTGGGATGCTATGTACATACATGCAAGTTTGCCAAGCAAGTATTGCGTACGCTACGCAAGCAGAACGGCAGGTAGAGCTAAACAATATCAACGCCCTGGGCCGCGTCTGGTCACACCGAACTTCTCGACAAGTGTTGAATTGAACATAAAATAGTGTTTCAAAGGAGGTCGACTCAGATGTATCGACGATAATTGCAGACGCTTGACTCTCAACCATATTATACGCAGACAAGACGGTAATACACATGACATTATCGCAATCTTTTGAAGTATCTACCATCTGCTTCATAACGAAAGTAATAGAGACCACCAGCAAGGTATTACCTCCATGTGTCATAATTGTAGGTAGAGAGCCTGGGCGTAGGTTCATTTTATGGTTGATAGTCGCAATCCCGGGGTGGAAGTCAATCGAATGAAGTCTGTTGTAGTGGGAGCATATTATTGGCGCGACGGAATCAATCGAAATATTCTTGACATTTTTATCCTTCCCTTCCCAAAAATAGCAAAAAAAAAAAAAAAAATACTTTGGACATTTTTTTACTACTTAGGAAGAGCAGCTCTAGCGACTTTCTTATGCTCTACTCTGGCTGCAGGTACTCGGCTGTGTTGCAGTTGTTAAAGTGCTTTCGCCTATGACAATAAGTTTTTGTCCTTTCCAAAGTTACGAATTATTTAATTGAATAATATTTGATATTATGTGAAGTATGTGCCATTGGAAGCCACAACTTTACTACATCTTTAAGACAGCATACGGATTCTTCTGACGAAAAATTCGAGTTCTTTTGACTGGATCCATTCATTGAGCCAGTTTGCGATGCTCTCGTAAGAAATGAACTTCTCTCCTATAAGGACTGACTGCATTGATCGGAACAGATGGTAATCCGAAGGTGCAATGTTTACGGAATACGGCGGGTATGGCAAGATGTCTCTCTAAATATTTCTGGACTGGTTTAGCAACGTGTGGCCTGGCGTTGTTATGCAGCAAAATTAGTTTGTCATGCCTACCGTCCCATTCCGGCCGCTTTTCTTTGAGAGCTCGATTCAAACGCAGTAGCTGCAGTCGGTAACGATCGCCAGTGATGGTTTCAGATGGTTTAAGGAATTCATAATAGATGATACCCTTCTGATCCCAACAGATGCACAACATAACCTTTCAAACATGAATATTTTTTTCGCTGTCGATGGACCTGGTTCACTTGGCAGGATCCAACATTTTCTACGCTTAGGTTATCCATTTTTTATCGCCAGTGACAATGCGGTGCAGAAAACGTTTTCTTTTGAACGTTTCCTCTTGATTTTAAAGTGTTTTTTTAGTCTAGTTTTTTTTATACGTTGCGATGTAATTCAAACTAATACTTCTACACATATTACGCCAGGCATCGCTAGAACATTTTTTTTCAGGAATAATTATTTAAAAATACTATGAAAAATTGAAAAAAAAAAAATTGTCTGTGGATATTTAGAAAAATACCAGCGCGCTATTTCTGTTGCGAGTTATGTGCACGCAAAATCGACATTTTAACTTCAACTTCGAGACGCCCGAGGAAATTAATGCTACTCTCTCAATTTTAAATATTTCGCAATAAAAATTTAGAAAAATATGAAAGCTGCCTTTTCTCATCGAAGAGGGGCGTAAGGCTCTTAATATGTTGACGTTGAGTCGAATAAAAATTTAAACTGAGGATACTGCTTTTGTGCGAGCGTTGTCCCACTATTTAAAAAAAAAAGTGCGTGTAGCGAAGTCTACGTAACAGAAGTGAAACTTTCAAGACAGACAAAGAAAGAGGGGAGATCCGAGAGAGTATGAGAGAGAGAGAGAAAGAATATATATCTAAATAAATTCATAACATTTGCAGAGAATACAAATAGACAAAGTTTCCAATAAAGGAGAAGGGTCGACCGGTGTAGGTAAACGCTGGACACAAGCCGTGGCAACAACGTGCACTACTCCGAGTGCTTATCACCCGCATAAACGCAGCGATTCCAGGACCGCAGCAATGGCACAAATTACGGCAAGGCAATACCAATAAATCCGACGCCGGAATGGATAGCACTTTATAGTACGCACAAGCACTAGCCAGGAAACGGAAATACGCGCCAAAAAGTAGACACAAAAAAAACCAAAAAAAATTGGGACTAAAAAACGACCCAAACAGAAGGCATCAAGGAAATATAACGCCAAAAGTAGGCAACAAAAATATATTTCCAACAGGTTTGCACCAACAAGCAAGCGCCAAAGAATAGGCAGTATTATTTCTCACTATAAAGAAGAAGAAGAGCATGGCTAAATGGATAAACTGTAATGAATGATGAACTGGCACGATTGTAATTTTGTTGCTCTTTTAACGTTTCATGCAACTTCAGTGCATGAGTGCGTGTGCGTGTGAGTGTGCCTGGAATAACTCAATAGAAATTTGCGCATATAACAGAGAATACAAACTGAAACCCGAAACCGCTGTACTGATTTAGGATCAATTTGGCACAACCATCTAACGTAAATGAGATACTAAAATACATTTTTAAACTTCGTATAATTCACTCAGGCCATTTTGAAGGCCAAAGATACATAGAAGTTTGATTTTCTAGTAAAGTCTATGTAAAAATAAATGATTTTTAGGTGTAAAGACATCAGCCCTAGGCATTGAAGGAAGCTACCACAAAGAAAAAAGTTTGGTGGAGTGGCCACATACGTTTCTATGTTGAATATTTTTTTTTTTTATTGAGCTGAAAAGTTGAATTTAATGGTGTTTTATTTTCTCGCAATAATGCCGCGTTCATGTGCCAGAGGTTTTAAATATTCGTTTTCGATTATCAAACGTACTCTCTTTTTGGATAACTTCCTTACTAAAAAAAAACAATAAAAATAAAAAAAGTGCGTGTATCTGCGCGATTTCAGGGCCGCAGGAACGGCACAAATTACTGCAAGGCAATACCAATAAATCCGACGCCGGGATGGATAGCACTTTATAGTACGCACAAGCACTAGCCAGGAAACAGAAAAAAGCGCCAAAAAGTAGGCACCGAAGGAAAACGTCAACAAAATTGGGGCCAAAAAACCCCCCAAACAGTAAGCACCAAGGAAATATAACGCCAAAAAGTAGGCACCAAAAATATATTTCCTACAAGTTTGCACCGACAAACAAGTGCCAAAAAGTAGGCAGTGTTATTTATGATAAATATTAGCAACCACAAGGAAAAACTCAGGAAAAATAGCCTAAAGTGTATCTAAGATATATATAGGGTATAGCTCTCTCCCTCCTTTTCCTCCACGTTATATCTCTTTTCTCTCTCGCAGAACGAAAATGCCTGAAACGTTGCATGACCTTTAAATTTTACTCTCCATTCTCGCTTGGCCGTCGATGCCTAAAAAGTTTCACTTCAAAAATTATCATAAAGAAACAAAAACTTTTGTAATAAAATATTAGCAAAAAAGTATTTGAACTTTTGCCCATTTTGAAGCACTGTAATAATACTCCCAGCTGCTACGAAATCAGGACACAGTGGCCCAACGCAGCGATTGGATTCAGCAGCAGTTGCGACAATTGTAATCGTCCTGCAGCATGTGCGCCGCGCAGCAACGAATTATGAAAACATTTGAACGCATACTAAAACTACATGGAGTAAAATCGAAATTCTGATAAAACAAAACCGAAAAAAAAAAATATAAAAAAGCGAAAACAGCAACACCAGACGACAAGGAAATTTACAATACGACCGCCACTATTCTTCTCTTATTGCTGCAGTGCTCTCTCTTTGTAGGTGTACGTGTGTGTGTGTGTGAGTGTGTTGATGCTTTTTGGCATTATGTGTATAGCTCGCACCGCAACCACCATTAAGCACAGTGAAATATCCACCACCGTCACCACGACCACCACCACTTCCATTGGCATCATAACCAGCAGCAGCGCGCATTAACACCATTACCGCAAAACATTTAGCGATGTTGAACATTTAGGACATTTATGAAATTTTTGCAGCACGATTAATGCTCTGAACGCATAACGTGAACCAAGCAAAGTGTACTGAAAGGACGAAAATCTGGATTTTGAATACCACAAAGCGGCGGCGATTTATCGTTGTCGTTAGCAGAATTGTGTGATGCTAATGATGTTGTTTTTGTTATAGATGCTGCTCGCAATGATGCTACTGCAGCCATTTCCCTAGTCGTCATGTCGTTATAATTCGACAGCGGTGTCGTCATCAGTTGTTTTCGTGGCGGTATTAGTTTCAAAGTGTATTCTCGTTCCATCGCAATAAAAATATAAAATAAAAACAAACAAAAAAAAAACAAAATAAATAAAAATAAAAAAAAATTGTTAACAAAATCGGATTACACAGAAATTGTGAGTGTAGAAAAAAATTGATTGACACCAGAAACATGAAAATAGAAGAGTTAGTTAATGATGATCTGATCTGATAAATAACATCAATAAGGACAAGCGAATGGCATTGGAAATAATAATTTATTTCTAAAAGATATGCACATTAATACAAATTTATACAAAGGAATACAGTGAGGCAATGCTATTGGTTAATATATAGTAGAACTTATACTTGTGTTGATTTTTGCTATATGCGTGCATATGTATGTAAGTGGTGGTGTTAAACAACATAAACAATTAAACTCTATTGGCGCGTCACCTGTGGGCCACTTATGTAAACCTGTATTGCTTTAGCGATTTACCGTTAGGTGGCGCTCATACAAGTTAATTTATGCTGCTGCAGAAAGTGAGGGTAGTTTCTCAATGAAAAAGGGGCTGCTTACAGAGTTGCCATTTCACTATTTTTGCTATCAAAATGTTTACAATGACAGAGTAAAATTAAAAGAAACAAGTAAGGCCTACCCACCATTTCTATATAAACAAAACAACAACAACAAACATTGGATTCGATAGAACTTTTTAAGCTGATTACGATAATATAATGATATTCAATTTTATTTTTGAGCTATTTAACAGTGCTATAATAATCGAAGGTCAAATATTAATTATACACATTTTAGGAATAATGTATAAATAAGTAATTTTAGAAAAAAAAATCTTTTAATGTAAATCATTCGTAAGGTTTTGTGTCAGCTCAGAAAAAAAAATTAAAAAAAAAAGTTTTATGAAAATATATCTTCAACAAAACGATTTTCTTCCGAAAATTTGTCTAATTATATACATTGTATATCTATATAATTGGCGCGTACACCCTTTCTAGGTGTTTGGCCGAGCTCCTCCTCCTATTTGTGGTGTGCGTCTCGATGTTGTTCCATAAATGGAGAGACCTACAGTTTCAAGCCAACTCCGAACGGCAGATATTTTTATGAGGAGCTTTTTCATGGTAGAAATACACTCGGAGGTTTGTCATTGCTTGCTGAGGGCTGACCGCTATTAAAAAAAACTGTTTGTTCATTGCGGTGTTTCACCGAGACTCGAACCGACGTTCTCTCTGTGAATTCCGAATGGTAATCACTCACCAACCCATTCGGCTACGGCGGCCGCCAATTTGTCTAATTAACCTAATGTAAATATAATTTCATTCAGAAGTATATTCAATTATCTTTCATTTGAATTACCTGCAAAAAAAAAAAAAAATTAAAATAAACAACATAAAAACAGCTGTCGAATCTCCTTTTTGGTTTCCTCTTATGCCAATAAAAATCGTCTTTTAAATAATCAGGCTTTCGAATAAATATCGGCAGAAAATAAAAATTATAATACAATTGTAGAACTGTCTCGCCTGAACATGGCAGGTATTGAAAAAAAAAAAACAATTTACTTTAAATTATGTGGGGAGTATAACTGAATATTTTAAAAACATTCTTAAACGACTTTTTTCGAAAATTGTCCTGGTCGACCTAATGCAGATATAATTTTATTAAAAAGTATATTTAAATACCTTTTATTTGAATAACCAAATCCCCATTTTCCTTTCGATTGCAATTAAAACAAAAAATAAAAGTAATCAGCATAAAAAGGTCTATCGAACCTTATTTTTCGTTTCCTCTTATACCAATAAAAACCGCTTTCTTAACCCGCCATCTGTCGTCCTACTTATTACTTCCATTCTCCGTCGCCTGGGTCTATTTATGAATCCAAATTTAAATGAATTGCCTGTATATTAAAAATATGAGAAAAAAATGTACTTTAAATGATGTGAAGAGTAAAACAGAATTAACAGACAGAAAAAACAGATTTAAACTCTATCTGGAGATCTAAAATATGACATCTTTTCGTCTTCTATTGGTTAAGGAGGCAAAACAATCACCCATTGCTCTGTGAAAATCATATTCTAGGAATCAAAATAAGAAACTTTGCTGAAGGAACCATACCTCTAAAACGAATTCTGATGTCCCCCAATTTGGGTCGAACTTTTTAGTTTCTTTTCTCATGTAAAGACCAAAAATGGTGATATTTTGAAATGATTGTATGGGGAACCCCCCAGGGGAGTTCCAGGGGGTGTGCCACTGGCATGGGTGGATCAGACGCCCAAAGTTAGTGGGGGTCGGTCATACATTTGGATTCGATTGGAGCACTCTAAATGGGTCAAAGTGGGATTTTTCGTTCGACCCAAATTGGGGGACATCAGAACTCGTTTTAGAGGCATGGTTCCTTCGGCAAAGTTTCTTATTTTGATCCCTAGAATACGATTTTCACAGAGCAATGAGCGATTTTTAAATCGACCCGCCTTAATATATATATATCTATATATTTCATCTTTAATAAAAGGTACTCTAAGATCTTTTTGAATTTCGGCATTAGTAATGAACCAAGCCGCCTTTACAATAAAGCGAAGGCTTTCCGATTGCTACATATATTTGTAAAATTTACATATTCGAGCGACTTGCTGTGCCCCAAAGTTGAATAGCATAAGTTCAGACAGGCTTTAATATACAGTACAAATATTATTTCGTCAAAAAGTATATTTAATTACCTTTCGATTGAATTATCATACCACTTTGCTTTCGACTGAAATTTGAAAAAAATAAAATAAAATAAAAATAATCAGCCTAAAAAGAGCTACCGAACCCCATTTGTAATTTTTTCTCATACCGATAAAAGTCGTTTTCTTAATAGTCAGGCTTTCGGGTCAGGTTAACTATCGTTTACATAATATACAAAAAAACTATAATAATATTGTAAAACTATACTACCTGTACATTCAAAATATTAGCAAAAAAAAAAAATTAATAATATTTCTAAATAATCTAGAAACATAATATAATATTAATATTTTAAAAACATTTGTAAAACGTATGTCAATCTGTTACTTGTTCAAATGCGTCAGTCAGGAATTTCACTAATAGGTGAAGAAATTTTCTGAGTAAATTACATGCAAGACTTTAAAAAGTTTTAATTTGATACCGGGAATGATGATGACTACAATAACTGCATCCCAGGAGCCAGAATGCAAACGAAAATATTTTTTAAACCTTTGCAGTAATTTTGATTGCATTTGAATATTAATTTCCGAAAAAATTTTAGGTTTTTCGAAGTTAAACCTCGCACTTTTATTTTGATGGTCACTAAAGCGGGAATAAAATCACCAAAGAACACCTTATGTTCTCTTTGAAGGAAGTCGATAGCTTCCGCAATAGGTTGCATTACTCTGGCATATTTTTCCAAATATTCCATTTCTTCCTCATTAAAAGTAGAAATTTGCAGGTTGTAGCATAGTTCCCCTAACCTGTTTTTGACTTCTACAATTTCGAATGCGCCAAATAAATGAGTCTTCTGTTGACACCAAGAAGTCTTGATTTATTTCGCTAGATTGGATTAATGGCATAGTTTAATTACACCGCCTATACAACAAGAAGCATTTTTATGAAAAAATAGCTTTTTTTCATTATCACAAAATTTTCGGTGATAATAGATTTTGGATTTTAACCACGACGGAATAGACAGTGGTAGTGAAAAAATCTTCTATGCTGGTTACTTTTTATATAGAAAATATTACTCTCTAGGTTTTAAAAATCGCACTTTTTAATCCGATTCGGCTTATAGTCTAATGAATCATATATGAGTTGGCGAGTTGAAACAAATGCGTACTAAAATCGCATGCAGTTGAACTTTAAATACTAAAGAGCAAGTGAATATAGAAATAAATTGCTTTCAAGAACATGACGGAGAGTAAACTTGGACTCTCAAGTAGCTGAACTATGAATGTCCAATTATCTCTTTAAAGACGCTACTTTCAAAATCTGCATTATCATGTACAGACACTGTGTACAGAATGCAGAGGTGTGGCTAAAATAAATCCGTTAACCGGATCACAGCTGATTGGCTGACGTAATCGAGGTCAAGGCAAAGGTGTGTTTATTAAAGAACTGAGACTGTGTTGATGATATACAAAAAGAAATCAATACAGCCATCACCAATCTTACTTCGCTGCCATCTGAAAAACGAGTGATTGGATTAATGTGTGAATACGTATTGTAGTGGGTAGTATTCTGCTGCTGAGTATCGGGTGAAGGGGTAGCCGAAGTTACTCTCACAGTTTTGCTTCGAATAGTCAAACCTCATGATGGAGAGAATAATAAGGTGCAAAAACAAAATATTTTCTTTAAATAATCTTTCCAAATCGAATATCTTCAAAACGATTAAGTTTTGGACAACTCGCCATAAACCCAAATTAATCAGAAATTACTTAAATTATAACATAATGAAGTTTCAAGGACCAAGTTTCTGGTAATCCTGTCAGTATGAGTGCTTCGTTATTACGCACAGGAAAAGTGACAGCGTTGCGTTCTTCTTCTATAAGACTGGCAGATAACGATGTAAATCTCTTCGGCACTTCGGCACCAACATTTCACACGCAAGGATTATGGAAAAATTTATCTCGAACATGCCCTTCATCACTGGCATTTACCACGCGAAAAAATCCACGAAACGCTGAAAAGCGGCAACACTAACAGCTCAAGCAAGCAGGATAACAGGGTTGTTCTCTAATAGTAAAAAATGCTGACAGTTGGCTGATGCTTTTAGAGTTAAAAACAAATATTTATGCAGTCAAGTGCTAGTAAAGTACAGTAAATAACTTCCACTTTGGAATTAAATATTTATAAAGCAAGTTAAAAAGTAAAGGAATAACTTGCGCAAAAGTTATTATTTTAAGACATACAAATAATACATACAAATAATACATACATTTTTATCATACATATATTGTATGTGTCCATAATAGCATTCTGGTGTTTGAAATTTTGGGCCTATGTGCTTAATTAGAGCTTCAGCGCTTCAGTAGTGTAATAGGAGCATTAATATTTAATAATATTTCTGACAAAGGGATCGTAAGTGCTTAGATGTTTCAACTTCATACGGCAAACAACTGCCGCAAAGGAGGCTTGAAATTGTTTTCAGTCTCTTCGCATAAATACTTAAAAGCCAATGTTCGATTAAGGTACCCGTCACCATCGATTGTTGCGGCCTTGTGAACCTTAGAAGTTCATGCAAGCGCCTTCAATAGTGCCTTTTTCAGTGCTTTCTTCGCTGATATTTGGCCTAACTTTCGGTTGATCAGACCACAGTTATTCAAATGGAATTGGACTCTCTTTTTGTACAGAGAAACCACCTTATGAGTCATCTGCCCGTTCATTGCATTTGTTATTTACTTTCCTGAAACACCATATAAACTTAATAGCGAAGTATTCCGATGCGCTCGAAAATGAGATCAGACATTCCCAGATTAATTTCGAAGACTTGGTCAGCGATCCAAGGGCTTGGACTACTCCTTTTTCATTAGAATCGGTTTTTAAGTCTTTAAAGCTTAGCTCCTATTGATCTACGATCTTTGACCATTATGAAAAATATTATAATCTAATGCTTTCCGTTAGTATTAATATAGCCTGTACCTATATTAAAAAGCACTATATCCCAACCGATGATAGATTTTCTTTTTCTTCTTGAGTAACTGAAAATAAAATTATTGATTTTACTGTTTCTTTTTTCAGATCTCAATTAGCTCAACTAGAAAAATACCATCCACAATGGATCATCCAAATCTCCCTTTTGGCTTCGCTCTACCCGGTCATGCACACCTGCCAATACCGCCAACACCCAACTTAATGTCCGGCCATCCCGGACCAACATCCAGTCCACCACAAAGCGTACCCGGCCGACGTACACCGCTTGGCGCTGTAGGACTTGGCGGTTTTTATGCACAAGGACTTGGTATGTCACAGCAAGGAACGATGCCGACAGATGAAAATAAGCCCAGCCCAAGCGCACTTGCCGGGGGCGGTGGTGGTGGTATGGGACATGGGCGTAAATCCCCACCGCAATCAATAGCGGGTGGCACAACAACTGTGGCAGCTGGCAATGGCTCAAACGGTGGAGCTGGTGGCGGCAAGCAGAAAAATCGACAAGCGAAGACGGTGCGCTTGAATATAAATGCGAGGTTTGTTTAAGGCTTGTGTATTAGTAAATTTTAATATAAAAAAATATATATTTATTAAAAATATTCGTAGGGAGCGTCGACGCATGCACGATTTGAACGATGCATTGGATGAGCTACGCAGCGTAATTCCCTATGCGCACTCGCCTTCCGTGCGGAAGCTCTCAAAGATCGCCACATTATTGTTAGCTAAAAATTATATACTAATGCAACAGAATGCCTTGGATGAGTTGAGACGGTGAGTGGGGTGTTACATTTGCTCATATACGATTTAATATGTGTATATATAATATAAAGGGGATTTCAATAAGGACAAACAATTTTTATTTAAATGGAACACGAAATGGCATACACCCATTGCTGTAGGTTTGACCGAACTTCTCCTCCTATTTATAATGTACATTTTGTATTTTTTCCGACATTTTTATCAGATGATTTGTTTTTATGATGAGCTTTTGCATGGCCTAAGCCAACGGTTAAATTAACCCCATAAAAGGAAATCGGAAAGGCGTTAAATCGCAGTGGGCATCCGACCGTATAATTTTTCGGCATTATCTGTTTACCAGACCCATCTTTCTTTAGGTCGATTGTATGACCAGCTGTTTGGCATGTAACATCATCTTGTTGGAACCACATATTATAAATGCCAAGTTCATCTAATTTGGGTCGAAAGTAGTCTTCCAATCTGGTACAATAGCGAATTCCATTTTCATCAAAGAAAATCGTGATCCAACCACATGCCCCGTATAAAACTTCCACATGGCCACTTTCTTGAATGAAGTGAAGTCTCCTAAAGTAGACGCAGGTTTCTTGCCACTAAAGCTATTAAGCCAGAAATTTAAGAACATAGCCCATTCAGAGATATTTCGCCGCTCAAAATGTTCAAAAGGCTTCTCTTCTTAAGTTAATTTGGTCTTGTTAGGATATGAGAGAAGAGTTTTATACAAAGTTTACTATGTCACAATGGGCCTTAGGGCCACCGAATATCTTGCCTTAGACAAGCAACCTGCCTAACCTAAACCTAAACCTGCCACAATATGGACTGAGGGTACATAAAGATTCTTTAGTGCATATAATGATTGCCATCTATTTACTAAAGACCGGAGGCTTAGAATCTAACTACATAGATTCAAACGTTTATCAAAACGGCGTTTCAGTGATACTTGAGGAGTGCAGACTGGCATTTCGACCATGTCACCTCAGAATTTTCCTGGTAGTTTAAATACAATAGTTGAGACGCGTTGCTCTTTAGCCAAAAACTCACTCGGTCGCCACTGAATCCCATTTCTATGCCTTCGAGAAGATTTCCTTAAATTTGTACCGATATTTTGGTGAACCCACTCAGTTTCCGCCAGGGAAGTTGTGCCTGACCTGCATAGATCTTCGAAGAAATTGTTCACCAGAAATCTGAAGCGCATCATTCGAAGTGTAAGTCAAACGATTAATAAATGCTGCATGGATTCTACCTCTGCCTCATTCCTACAGCTTCGCATGAATTGTTGTGCGGAGCTTTGTATCCTCTTGTTTTGTATCTAATGTGGTAATTTTGAAAATAAACTTTGGATGATGTTAGGATGCCACCAGATCATAATAAAATATGGTGATACGTTGAATTAAAATACAAAATAATTACATTGCTATTGAAAAACCCTTTATGGATGTATGTAAGCACATATTTTGATTACGGCTCTACGCAAATGCTGATTTTTTCATAACATTAATTTTTCTTTTGCAGACTCTTAGCTTACATTCAGAGCACAAGTGGCGCAGCGCCATTAGATCTGGGCTCATTTCCGGCCGCAGCGAAGCTGCAGGCGCTCTTACAGGGACCACACAACGAGCCACCGAGCAGCAGCTAAACCAACTTTTTAAACGAAGCAATTAATCAAGAAGAGAGTGCAAGAGATAACAACAGCTTAGAGCAGCGATCAGAGAGAGAGAGTGCCAAAACGTAAACGTGCGTAAAACGAGACTAGAATTGATTAGAAACGACTAACTACAAATTTTAATTTTATTCGCGTTCAACGAGAATCAATTCTAAATAAAAATATTTTTTTTTTATAAAATATAAACCGGTAGCAATCTATTGTGCTAGTCATTACATCTATGCCAAAAAACAAAATTGTTAAGTGATATTTTTCAAGTTTTAAGCATTTTAATTTTTTACATATTTTTTTTTAATAATTATTAAAATTAAAAAAAATGGTAATTGAATATTCAAAAGCACTGTATTTACGTTGTATTAAAAGCGGTAAATATATTGTAATAATTATTTATAAGTAGCATATACATATGCGAGAAAAGCAATAAATAATAAGAGATAAGAAGATTTAAATATTGGGATAGTGTTTGTTTTGTTTTTTTTTTGTAAGCTTATTTCGCGTCTTAGTGCGCCATGTTAGGCGGGATTTTTCAATATATTTTAATTTCTAAAAAAAATAACTATTTAAAAAGTGTTAACCAGAGATAAGAGTACAATGACCTTGAACTTATATTACATACTTTAACTCAGGATTAAGTATTTCAAGCAGAGGGAAGGCGCCATCGATTCGTCATTTCTCTGCTCGCTATTTCTGGGCTCTGCTGACTTGACGTAAAATTTGCATATGAAAGCAACAACAAAGATTTTGAGCAATTTTTGCCACTAGCGAGTGTTGCTGTACCTCATAACACTGGTATAACTTATTACTTTCTTTGCTACTAACTCTATTTCAAGAGAGTTTTATTAGGCTGCATTCACAAACGGAAACTTTTGTTGGGCTGCATTCATACACGGAGACTGCATTCATACACGGAGACTCTTTTGGCGTTGTCCATCGCGCTCACATACGCCACCTCCGTTAATTGCATTTACTCTGGTTTTTAGTCTACAGTCATCAGCAACATTGAGAAGAACAAGAACACAAGGCGTGTTGACAGAGTAGAAGCATCACAAGTAAAGAGTTGAAGCAACAAATGCTTACCCCTCTGAATGCGATCATACTAATACTCATTAAGTGCTTCCACACAAATGTATTTTGCAGCAGCTCTTTCCCAGCGCTACCAACATATGATTATTTATACTAGTTGCTTCATCTATTCGCCATTTGCTTACACTTAGCGAAACGGAGGCGCCTGCTATGCCATGAGATGAAGCTTTCTAAGAGTAGTTATGATCATTTTACACTTTTATCTTGGCTTTTGACCTCAAAACACAAAGCCTCTAAGAACAAATGTTTGGTTATAAGGTTGGCCATCCGAAGCAAAATTGTGAGAGACTTCAGGTTCCACGTCATCGGGGATTTGGCAAGACGACTCTGCGCGCTCAATATTTATTTACTTTCATATTTAGTCCATTAAACAATAATTTCTTACAGACTATTTAACAATTTTATTTAGACTAGGGTATCGTATTAAAAATATCATTAAAAATTGTTTTAGGCAACGAAAAATCAAGATCGATAGCTGTTGAGATTTGGTTAAACTCGCAAATAGCCCTTCCTATAGGTACATGCCGGGTGTAATTCGTTCTAGCATTATCTTCATGAAAAGTCAACGAAGGAAGAAGATGTCTCCACGGCAAATTAAAATTTATTCTTGCCAAAATTGGCTGACAGTGATAATGGTAAAAATAAATGTTAAAGATTTGGATAATGCAAAAATTATATTATATTTTAAGAATAATAATAATGAGCTCCTTTCATCGAGTGATTTCGAATTGAGCAGCGCTAAACATGCACTATACGAAGGTTTAGGATCCGAGAAACCCAATGATGTAAAGCAAATTTTATATAAAAACACCTTCTGCACTCCCTCTATCCTACCCCGTGTGGAATTGGTGGCATGGGCGCCAGATTATTGCAGCATACTTCAGATGCGAGCGAACAAAAGAGGTATAAAGCACTTAACTGGTTTACGGATCGGCAAATTCAGTGATTTTACGCCGCACCTAACCAAGTCTAGTATATGCCTTTGAAATGACAAAATTAATATGACTGATGAACGAAAATGTAATTATAAATATATAGCGTCAAGATATTTAAATTCTTGAAGCGACTGCAAGTTACTTCCAAAGAAGCTGTACTGAGTTTTTAATAAACAGCGTGATTTTGAAAAAAATAGATGCATTTTGTAATAATTAATGGAAAATGTGTTCTCAAGCACCAATAATATAATTAATCTAGTTCGGATTGGAGTTTCATCATATCTGGGGTATTTTAATTTTTTTGCATGTAAATAAAATCTGAGTTCCATTTTTCTTGTGTGATATTGCTTTAGAAATGAATATTTCAGGCTTGATGTTTGCACTTATAATTTCTTTACTAAGGTATATGTACCAGGTGGCGCTAACTTAACCACTCTAGAATCGATTCAAACCCTACAATTGAGATCTTTAGATGGCTGGTAAATCTTTTCTTCGCAGAAAGTATCGACTTGTCGCTCAAGATGGCGCAAAACTATTCACCTTATCAGAAGATTTATTAATTTTTTCAAATGGCGTCACACGTCAATCATATTTGACACTTGCGAACTAGACTCCTGCAGACAAGAAATGGAAGGTACAAATAAAGATTCCATCTCTCAAAAAAAATTTTTTTTTTGGTAAAAAAGTTATTCAAATATAAAATTACATGACTAAATTTGCGCTAACATGTAATAATAGGTTCAAAGATTATTTACATTAGCTTATCTACGATTACGAGATCATAAAACAGTCTTAAACTATAACTATACTTTTTTCCGTATAGCCCTGTGATTTCTTTGTTATCGATAATTATTATTATGAGTGAAAGGAAAAACATCAGAGTAAATACTATAAAATATATGATAATATAAGGTTGTCAAAAAAGTCTTTCGGTATTTTTATTGAATTTTCAATTGTTCATAAAATTGGTTATAATAATGCGATTTAAGTCAAATATGCGCCGTTTTGTTCGATGACGAGTTCCCAACGAGATGCCAACTTCATAATGCCCCTCTTATAGAAGCTCGATTCCCTATTGTCAAAATACTCGGAGAGCCAATTTTCACAGGACTCTCTTGTGGACAACTTCCGACTACCAAGCTCGTTCGCCATGGACAGAAATAGGTGGTAATCACTTGGTGCGAGATCCGGACTATACGGTGGATGCAAAAGAACCTCCCATCCGAGCTCCCGGAGCTTCTGGCGCGCTACCAAAGATGTGTGTGGCCTGGCGTTGTCCTGATGGAAGACAATTCGGCCTCTGTTGATCAAAGATGGCCTCTTCTGCATGAGTGCTGCATTCAAGCGATCCAATTGTTGGCAGTACAGGTCCGAATTGAGCGTTTGGCCATAGGGGAGCAGCTCATAGTGGATGATTCCCTGCCAATCCCACCAAACACACAGAAGAACCTTCCTGGCCGTCAATCCAGGCTTGGCCACCGTCTGGGCAGCTTCACCGCTTTTCGACCACGACCGTTTGCGCTTCACGTTGTCGTAAGTGACCCACTTTTCATCGCCAGTCACCATCCGCTTCAAAAACGGGCCGATTTTGTTGCGATTCAGAAGTGATTCGCATGCATCCATACGAGCAAAAATGTTTTTTTGCGTCAAGTCGTGTGGCACCCATACATCGAGCTTCTTTTTGAATCCAAGCTTCTTCAAATGGTTTCTAACGGTTTGATGACCCATGCCCAGCTCTTGGCCGATGCTACGGCTGCTACTATGCCGGTCTCTTTCGATCAATTCAGCGATTTTATCGCAATTTTCGACGACAGGCCTTCCGGACCGTGGCGCATCTTCGATCACCTCGGCACCAGAACGAAAACGTTGAAACCATCGTTGTGCGGTAGAAATGGAAACTGTATCGGGTCCATAAACTGCACAAATTTTATTGGCAGCATGAGATGCATTTTTGCCTTTATCGTAGTAGTACTGTAAAATATGCCGTATTTTCTCTTTATTTTGCTCCATGTTTGCGACGCTATAACTCCCGAACGACTAAAAGAAAACAACAATTAATCAAACACGTGTTAGCACGTGACAAGAGCTTTCCAAAAAGCTCTAGCGTGAGCCGATGCGATGAATACAACTAGAACTACGCGCTTGCAAAGACAAGCTTGCGGAAATACTGCAAGACTTTTTTGACAACCTTATATTAGGTGCGCAACTAAGTTTCCGCTGTTTCTGAATAGATGCTCCCAGCAGTGTTTGCTAGTCGATTCTAACATAACCCAAACATCATAAACCAAGCTTAGCCATATGGTAAATAAACTGCTTCGACACATTAGTGATTTTGGTTTGGTATCATACATTTTTGATTTCGTGAAAATGTCTGATTTTGTGCCGAATAACACTGTGGAACAAATTCAGGTTAGCAAAAATTAGGTCCATTCTGAGAGTGGCCGGTGAAAATAGAGGCGAAATTAGAAGACCCGTATCGCGCCGTTTGTTTATGTTAGTTCGAATTTTTTTTTAATCGGC